>NC_141688.1:260766461-260960401 GCF_964263255.1 Lissotriton vulgaris | reverse complement strand
GATTCCACTATTCATTTCCTTAAATCTGTTTTTCTGAATGAGGGTTTTCCATCCGTTTTGATTACCGATAACGGCACCCAACTAACATCTACCAAAATGGCTAACTTTGTGCGTGAATGTGGCATATCTCATCACCGCACTTGTCTTTACAACCCTGAGAGCAATGGTCTATGTTAGAGGGTAAATCGACTGGTGAAAGGTGTGATTCAGATGTCGGTTGCGAGTGGATCTTTTTCTGACGAGTGTGTGCAAGAGTTAGTTTGGGCGTATCACTCAACGCCCCATAAGCAGGGAGAAAAATCTCCCTTTGAGTTAATGCGGGGTCGTTCCCCTGTTTCAAGGTTGACTCCTGCCTGGCTAAGAGAAAATGGTAAACAATCCTCCCCATCAAATGTATTTCCTTTACCTATCTCCAATGGGGATCTTGTCAAAGTCAAACCTGGTCGGTGTACTAAAGGTCTCTCAAAATTTAGTGGTCCGTTTCGTGTTAAGAAAGCTTTTCCTCATTTTGTACTCCTTGATAATGGTGCAAAATGGAACTACAGGAGGGTTGCGCTTTACCAGAAAAATGGAGCAAATTCTTCAGAGTGTTCTTCCTGTTTTTCTGATAAAGGTTGCAATGGTTACATGTTATCCTCTCAGGAGGATCCCAGTTTACCTTGTTTGCCTGCTGTACGGGGGGAGGTGGGTGGTGGCGATGCTTCCTCATCTTTGGGTGATGATGGTGTTGGAGTTCCTATCCCTGCTTCTACTTCTGCTCATTCGTCTTCTAGCGTGAGCTTAAGGAGTCCTCGCTCTCGCCATCCACCTGCTTATTTAAATGATTATGTCCATTGAGAGCTTTCTCTGTTCATTTGTTTTATGCTTTTCTTTCTTTTCTTTTATTGTCCAAGGAGGGGAGATGTGTTGTACATAGCTTCTTCCCTACCTGTCCCCTTCCCTGCTTGTCCTTGTACCAACGTTCTAGATTGTTTATATGATTCTCCCCATGACACTATCTCTGGTTCTAATCTGTGACAGTTAATGCTTGGCCAGATGGGCGACGGTCCTGTTGTTTCTTTACTGCTGCATTAAACTACTTACCTGCCACCTTCCTGGATCTCCGGATCTTCTTTATGTTTACAACACAATTCACAAACATTCTCAATAGTACATCAGGCGCCACTTTCGAGGCATGCGGCAGGGAGCACCATGGGACATTTTGCACTGTGCTGAAATCTACATAAGGTAGATTTTAGCAGAAGTGAAAGTAGCAAGCTATGGAAATGACTACTGCCTTCTGGTCTTTCATTTGGACAAAGTTCTTTCTCTAGATCCCTAATAAATACTTTGGTTATTGGAAAGTTACTCTTTCTTATGATTGAAGTACATTTCTGACTATTTGTTGGCCCATAAATACACATATTTATAGGATTTCACATACAAACAAGGCTAACTCCGCACGTAGCACCAACTTTCAACTCCTTGTGTAGGAATTACAACTGAGTGTTTCAATGCATTATTCTGAGAAAAATGTGGTGTAGCATATCTGCTAGGAATCCTTTGGTGAATTATTGACATGCCCAAATGAGAATATTTTCAATCATAGATGTTTGATTAAGGCCAGCACAAATACCTTTGTAAGTTTGCCCACTGTGACCTTACTTTAGATATTCAGCTGTAAATAACATAACATAACACAATATAAGATATATGGTCCCCATTAGTTTTTCTATAAAGTTTGTGTTGGGTGATATATTACAGATATAGGCATAGATGCATCAAGGGAATTTGCGATCGCAATGGCTGCGAAACAGCGATTGCGATCTCCAATTGCATTTCCACAATGCATCAAGTGAAAAAGCAACAATTTGCGAATTCGAAAAAAAACCAAAGAATCGCTAAGCCCGTAGAAACCCCCACTGCGATTCCTTAAAAGCGATTCTCCCCATATTCTGCAAATTTAATAGCGAATTCGCAGTCAAATAGCGAACAAATCGCTATCCACATGCATCAGCAATGGTAAATAGCGAAAACATCATAATTCGCAAAATACGAGTCGCAATTTAAGGAGAAGCTAAACCAGGTGGTAACCATGAAGTCAAAGTGGCAAAAAGAAAAATGTTGTAAATAACAAACACATTTAAGGGGACTCATTAGGAGCATGAGGAAAGTCACAATGGCAGGTCTGGTCTATTCATCGTGGCAAGGCAGCTGAGGCTCCAGGCTGCAGCCCAGAGCAGATGCAGAATCCATGAACGCATCTTCTGGCTGCGGACTACACGAGTGGGACAGAATGAAGATCAGATCTACTCAAAATACAGGCTCAATGGGGCAAAAATCCTGAAGTTCATCAGAGACCTTGAGCCCCTGATGCAGCACCCAACATGAAGGACCAATGTCGTGCCCACCCATGTCCAGGTCCTGTGCTGCCTGTACCTCCTGGCCTCCGGCAGCTTCCAGGGGATAGTCGCAGTTGCAGGGGGTGTATCCCAGAGTACACTTTCACGCTGCCTACAGAGTTTCCTGGATGCCATGCCGAGCCGGATCCATCACCACATCACCTTCCCAACAACCCAACAGGACTTAATGCAAACTAAACAGGACTTCTATCACACCGCCCCTTTTCTCCATGTAATTGGCTACATCGACTGCACCCACATACACATCTGTCCACCCGCAGAGACCGAATACATGAACCGGAACCGCAAGTCATATCACTCCCTCAACATTCAGGTGGTCTGCAATGCCAAGACCATCATTACAGACATTGTGGCACAATACCCAGGTAGCACGCATGATTCATTTATCTTCCGGCACAGCAGCATACACACCCGCTTGATCAGGGGTGAATTTGGCGAGGGACATCTCCTAGTTAAGTACACATGCCCACATACAGTATGTTAAGACCGGATCACTGAATTAATATCGAGGGACAAAATATCGACTTGCCAAAATATCGTGGACAAAATATCGACAGTCAAAATATCGAGTTTGTATCTACAAACAGGTAAGTACAAAAATATCGAGTACAAAATATCGTTTACAATAATATAGATGTAAAAAATATCGACGTTATTAAAAACAGTGTTAAATTAAATTATTATTAAATTTTAATTACTAAAATATACTTAAAAATACTTAAATTAAATTATAATAATTAAATAATAAATGAAAATAATAAAAATATTTTTTTACAATCTTATTTGTTAAAACATATATATATAGTAACATACTATAATTAATTAAGATACTATTATATTACCGTACAATACCAGAAGTGTAAAAAATACTATTCCCACTCCAAAGAGTATCGACGGTCACATTATCGATTAGCAAAAATATCGTTTAAAAACTGAAAATTGACCCTGAACCCTAAAATATACCCCTTTACCCAAAAACCCAAAACTGACCCTGAACCCTAAAAATACCCCTTTACCCAAAAACTAAAAACTGACCCTGAACCCTAAAAATACACCTTTACCCAAAAACCCAAAACTGACCCTGAACCCTAAAAATACCCCTTTACCCTAAAACTGAAAACTGACCCTGAACCCTAAAAATGCCCCTTTACCCAGAACCTGAAAACTGACCCTGAACCCTAAAAATGCCCCTTTACCCAAAAACTGAAAACTGACCCTGAACCCTAAAAATACCCCTTTGCCCAAAAACTGAAAACTGACCCTGAACCCTAAAAATGCCCCTTTACCCAAAAACTAAAAACTGACCCTGAACCCTAAAAATACCCCTTTACCCTAAAACTGAAAACTGACCCAAAACCCTAAAAATGCCCCTTTACCCAAAAACTGAAAACTGACCCTGAACCCTAAAAATACTCCTTTACCCAAAATGTATCAATATTATTTAATTACCAAATAATTATTAATTAACAATAACAATAAAGTAAATATATTAGCACATTAGCTGTAATTATTTTAATAATTAATATTATTTTTTCCCAATTAATTACTTAACAATAACACAAAATTATATATATTAAAATATACTCAAAATAATGTAATTAACTAATTACAATTAATTAATTACCAATTAATTACTAATACAGAATATGTACAAAATTATATTAATTAATTAACTAATTATTATTAATTAATTATCAATTAATTATTAATTATAAATATTTACAAACATATATTAATTAATTAATTATTATTAAATTACTTCCCACCCTATTCCCCTATAAACCCACAACCCGCTACAGAATTACATTACGCAATTATTATAAAAACAAAATTCATTTAATAAAATATTTTATAACATTAATACACACTTTTCACACATATTATTACATAAAAATACACTATAAAATATTATATATTATTAAAAATTCGATATTTTTGCTATCTATATTTTATACAGTCGATATTACTTCACTTACCTGAAAAACGATATTTTTGTAGTCGATATTATGTCCAGTCGATATTTTGTCCAGTCTATATTTAAAACTCAATATTATGTCCAGTCGATATTTTGGAGTCGATATTTTGTCTGTGCACCGTTAAGACCATGTTGTCGCGCATAATAGGCACTGACCCTGTGCTCCTCCCTTCAGGTGGCAGTACCTACGCCCTCCGTGAATACTTACTCACCCCATACCTCAACCCAGCAACACCACAGGAACGGAGGTACAATGGTGCGCATATACACACCAGAAATGTGATTGAGCGAACATTTGGCATGTTAACACCTTGGCTGCTAGGCGTTTTCCCCCCCTGTGCTGGAAATTCCTCTTAGGCTATATTCATGACGAGCTCAGCTCGTCATCAGCACAGCTCAACTGTGCATCATGACGAGCTGAGCTCGTCATCAGCATCGAAAGGGTTAAAGAGTAGATTCTGCATCCTCCACAAGACTGGAGGGGCCCTCAAATACCGGCCCGAGATCTGCTGCCGCATCGTGGCCGTCTGCGCCATGCTGCACAATATTGCCACCAAGCAGAGGATACCTGTTGAGGTGTCTGATTGTGAGTCGGAGGAGGACGACCTGCCTCGTGCACATGTGCATCATGCACACAGGGAGAAACCTGCTGAAGGTCACAGGCACCGCGCGCACATCACACAGAACTATTTCTAGTGCATCCATACCCCTCACACAACACTGCACTCATGCAAGCCACATCAATGATTGACATGAGGAAGATTTTTTGTCAAAATAAAGCTTTTGTTTATTTCACAAGGTCTCAATGTGCTTCCATCAGCAACAAATAAGGGTACGGTTTTTAAACATCCAAAGCCATGTAACCTGAACTGGCGTGCATGGTTGCCTCACCACTGCACTGCCTGAAATGTAATGCAACTAGCGCCTCCTGCCGCACGCACCCTGTCGCCTCTCACCCTCCACATTAGGCTGGTTCTGTCGGGATGCATTGTTGGGCCGGGCACTGCGCCTCCTGTCTGTTTGCACCGGCACAGACAGGCTGCTGAGGCTAGATTCCCCTTCGCTGGCATCACCCCCCTTGCATTGCCGTGGTCTGCCGCCTGTTGGTGCTCCACAGCGTTGCACAGCTGCTCCAGGGGCCTTGCTATATCAGCACAGCATTGGACCATCTGAATTTGCATGGCCATTGATCTTCACGAGAGCTGGGATGTGGCGTTCCCGATCAGGTGATTGGAACAGGTGTAGGGTGACAGCGCATGTGAGCAGCTGCCTGTGGCGTCTGCGGGTGATGTCCTGCTGTGCTATCATCAGCTGGTTGCCCTTCTTCACTGCCGTGGTCAGTTCCTGCACACTCCCTGTTAGGAGACTGATGTTGAGTGCTGTTTTGTAGAGCTGCAGCTGCATTGTTGCCATGTGCTGCTCCAGTTTGCGGTGCATACGCAGCATCTGAGCCTCAATGCCCAGGCCCACGTTGTGTGCGTGTCGCTTCATGGCTGCTGTTGTGAGCACGGAGCGCTGCTGCCTTGATCTGCTGCTGGCGTGGGTCCGCACACTTGCTGTGATTCGTGTCTGCCTCCTGGGTGGGGGTGGGGTCTGCTCCACTTCCATATGTGCCGAGACGTGATGTTGTGCTCCACCTGTAGCTGCAGGGGTGGCCCTGGGTATCGGTGCCAGTGCAGGCAGCCTCTCTCCCTCCGTCTCTTTAGGTGACTCCGCGATGTGGAGGTTGTCACTGTCGGACGTGTCAGTATCTGCAGCACCTGTGATATGGATGAGTGCATGATTACTGGTATGATTCAGGTACCTGGGATGTTGCAACATGCATGCAGGCTCGCTATTGTCTGCATTCCCTGGCTGTCTTTAGGGGTCTGTGTATTTTGACTATTCTGGCTGTGTGTGGCTATCAAATGCAGTGAGGGGAATGGGCATTGTTAGGGTACGGGGTCACAGTAGCATGCCTCTTACCTTGAGTTTGGTGTGTGATGCGGGAGGTGTCCAGTTGGGTAATGCCCACGCAGGCTTCAGGGTGAATGGTGTCCTCCACTAGGTCCTCCATGGGGGTGTTTTCAGGGGCTGTGGAGTGTCCCCCTCCCGTACTCCCTGTCTCCCCAAATCTCTCAGCTATTCGCTCCTTGGCACGGCCTCTGAGGTCGTACCACCTCTTTTTTAAGTCATTGATGGTCCGGTGGGTGACTCCCACCGTGTTCACCTTTGCCTTGATGCTCACCCAGATGCACCTCTTGGTTGCCTGGGGCACCTTCCGGGACAGCTTCCCGAACAGTTGATCATGGTCCCTGCTCACTCCTTCAATCAGGTACTCAAGTTCTTTTTCACTGAACTTGATTTTGCGTTTGCGGGCTTTTTCACTTGCTCCTGCAGCTTCCTAGGACATTGTGGTTTGGCTTCCACTCCTGTATGGGCATTGCAGGGTGTGGCTCCTGGAGCTCAGTTATCTGTCTCCTCCTGTATCCAGCTCTGTGGTCTGAATGAAGCATGGAGCAAGCTACTTCCTTGTAGTGATGTCATCATTGGGCTCCAAATACGACTTCACGTTTTTGCGATCTCGCAATGTGCGAGATCGCTATTTGCGAATTTGGTATTTGCGATTTCACAATTAGGGGGTTGGAAACAGCCGACTCTGCGATTTTGGAGGGATTTCTGCAGAGTCGCATTTGGCGATTACAGGCGGGTGCGAATCGCAAATATTTAGCGATTTTGATGGTGCATCCCATTCTGTGATTTCTTAATACCGATTCGTTATTTTTCGCTATTTCAGATTCGCGGAATGGATGCTTGATGAATCTATATGCCAGATAATTAACGCAACAGAATGTATCAACCTCAGAAGGATGACAAGCAGAGAGGACTCAGCAGACTTTAAGCCTGTGACCATTGGTTCAAAAACAAATATCTGCAGCTGGTGGGTTAGTTCACTAAATAGATGTTGCACAACAAACCCAGCTTACTGATAACAGGACATGAGTTTTCACAACTTTACCCAATTCCTGGGTCATATCTGCTAAGTAAGTGGCCACGCTATACGGAACAACAGCATTGTAACATGCTGAATTTCAGATGTTGCACTACTCCAAAATGACAAATTACTGAATGTCAAAAATGCTCACCAGACCTAATAGCTTGGGCTGTGTCCAGGAAACAAATGCATTGTTTAATTATAGTCTAAAATTCCAGCTCTCCAAAAGGCTCAGAGCCAGTCATGCCCAGACAGCATTTGATATTTGCCACTATGGGGAATTTACCTGACGTGATATTATTGGACAAAACGATCGTTTATCAAGAGCATTTTCCTCAAACTGGAAATGTTGAGCCTTCACCTCCTAAATAACACTAGCACTGAATTTACGAACGTTAACCTTCATTTCTCCTTTTGTGGAGAAACCCCTTCAAGGATGAATGCACCGAGAAGGGTACTCGTTAAGACCATTGACCTGACAGTGAATATCCTCATAGGAATATATTTTCTGTCATTGTTTGCATGTCAGTGGCCTGTGGATGCTGCAGAGTTTGGAGCCAGGGCAATGGTGTTTAAGTTACATTAACTGTCCCTGACCCTACTCCTGCCCATGGTGGCGCAAATGAAAAGTCAAAATATTTGAAGCAAAGACATAAATATTGTACACAGACAATTTGATCAGTTTATTAAATTCAGCTACAGCTGGGCTGGCATTTCATTAAGGAATGAAGGACCATTTAAAGGGTCCTTGGTACATGAGCCTCTGTTAGGAGTTTAGAGTATGTTGCAGAGAGGGATGAAAGTAGAGAGATGTGCTTGATACCCACTTGATAGAGGGGTAATCAGGTGACTAGCATGATGTCAGTCCTGTCTGAGTGGTATTAGAACATTTGGGTGTTGGGAGCTCCAGTTTAGACTTGGCCATAGGCAAATCAGTCTTGACCCTGTGCCTCATGGGAACAGTCCAGCCTAAACTGCCAAGCCAGGTCCTCCCTGGACCGTAAACAAGCATCCTAGGATCGGATTGTGGATTACTATCATCTACAAACAATCAATAATTCAGATATCCTTTAGATAGCTTCCTCATTCCTTTCTCATACTAAATCGATATGTCCCAGGAGTTCCCTCCCTCCCAGTTCTCAAGAAATAACTCCTCTCTGCCTCTGGTAGAGAGCTCTCTGCACACTTTAATGATCTTTATTATTCATATATAACCAAAAAACTATTTCTTGCCTTTCTCCCTCACTAGTTGTCTCTCACGATTTTTTCCTCAAAAATTGAGTTGTATTGTAGAACCTCAAAGGTGAACATATGAAGTCCCTCCTTACAAAATCCAACCATTGCCTCTCCTATGCCTGTAAAAAAAATCCTTAGCTACCCTTTGCCTCCTGGTCAGTGTATGGGGCATTTTTATGTGGGATGGGCTCTCCTATAGAAGCAGCCCCGTACCTGAGGCAAGCATCGGGACTGGCTTGCCTATGAGATACCTACAAGGTCACTGTATATCCTTTCAAACTACCCCATAGCAAAACCATGGAGCACAGCAAGTACCTTGACAAGGGATGTGAGGGCATGGGAATGACAAGTCACAGAGTCAGGTTCCTGCTCCCACCCACAAACCATCTCCAAAATCACATCTGGGGGAAACAGTAACTAGCCCTGACATCTTGGGTGGACATCACAAATTAGTTTATCCTTTGTCTGAAAATCCTCTCCACTCTCCTCCTCCTCCTCTTCAATTCTTCTTGACACATTGCAAGGGGCAGAGCAACAAACATATTTAGGGACATGTTGAAAGGTCTAAAAGAGTTTGTTTATGGTACCTCTGGTTTATGTTTATTGCAGGACTGGAATTGGCTGTTGGGCTGCAGAGTTTCAGCTGGAGTAGGGGGAGGGATGGTAAGCACTAACACAGGTGTTTAGGATTGAAGGCAATGTCCATATAGACCATGCCGGAGATTCCACCCACCCGCGGGGATTCTGCTATGTTGCAGATATTCCGGCCCGACTGTGGACATAAAGATACGACACATAAATGACCTCTGTGAATTTCAAAAGGGGTAAAGTTAGACTTTCGGCTAAGATTATCTTTGTGAATCAGGGCCTTTAACATTTTCATCCGATGACATTTATATATATATATTACCTACTGGCGGTCGCCAGTAGGTATATATAGTTAGGATTTTTTCTCTATGGGACTTTTGAAAATTCTATGTCTAATAACTTTGGCGTTTGTGGACGGAATCGGCTGAAATTTTCAGGAAAATGGCACATTTCGTTTCTGAGCAGCCCCTGAAAATTTGGGGGGGTTTCATCAAGGGGGGCCGAGAAAAAAGGGGGGTCCCAAAACGCGTTTTTAACATTGAGTTTTCCATAGGGCGTTTGGCCTCACTTTTAGCTCGAACGGCTGAATGGATTTGCACGAAACTTGGCAAAATTGTAGGGACTGTTAGCCCGATGTGCCTTTGCTGGGTCTCAATATATGTGCTCCAGTGGATTTTGAGAAATTAACGTTTTAAAAAACATATATCTGTGACAGCGTCCCGGGTAGCGCTCCAGTTCGCGAACTTTTCGCGTAACGGAGCTTTGCGAAGCGAAGCTGATTGGCTCTCCGGTGTCTGTCAACATTCTAAACAGTCCGGAGCGGCCGCCATCTTGTCTCTCGGTAGGATCGAGAGACAAGAAGAAGAGAAAAACGAAGGGGGAATTTAATGAAAGGGGGCAAGGTAGACCCTTCTTGACCCCCTAGGAATGATGTTGGGGTTATTAAAGGGTCCCGTGGGGCAAATAAAAAAAATTTGATTTTTAGCGGTAGAAGCGCTTTCCGGTTCGCGAACCGGGTAGCGAATCGGGACGCGAAACGGGAATCCGCAATTTTGTGTTTCGTTTTAATTAAATTACAAGATGGAGGAAAAACAATGTGAGAAATGGGTATAAGGGGGTACGGGAGACGTATCCTGACCCCCTATGTTTTCTGAGGGTGGCTGAGGATGCTCATATATGTTGATACTTGTCTTCCAGCGGCTGCGCGTGCGTTTTTTTTTTTTTGGGGGGCTGCGCGACGTCTGTTAACGTTCGATTCGAAGGAAATCAGGAAGTGTTGACCGCCATTTTGACACTGCGAGTAAATATATTGTTTAAAGGCGGCGTGAACGGGCCTCCCCAGGTGGAGGCTCGTCTGCTGTAGTGGGGCGCCCCTTTAGCGTTTCACTTGCCATTCAGCGGTTTTCCGCCTGCTTTTGCTGCACTGTGTCTCGTCAGTAGCGGTCTGTTGTGCGAATAGTCCGAAGGCAGCACAACGCGCCGACATCTGGACGGCACCCAGGTGATGTCCTTTACTTGCCGCACTGGTCTTGGCATCCTACAATGCTGCACCAACAAACGGCATGGGGCGCCCTGGGGGGGGCCGGGTGGGAGGCGGCGTGAACGGGCCTCCCCAGGTGGAGGCTCGTCTGCTGTAGTGGGGCGCCCTTTTACCGTTTCAGTCACCAATCAGCAGTTTTCTGCCCGCTTTTGCTGCACTGTGCCTCATCCGCCATTCAGCTGTTTACCGCCCGCTCTTGCGGCTACAGCGTCTCGTCCACCATCCAGTAGAATTGCGCCCACTCTTGCGGTGCAGCAATAGGTGGCTGCCACAGGACTCTTAAAATGGCGGCCGGCTCTTGAGATTTGGGCCTGGTCCACTAAAATGGCCCTGGGACACATTTGAACTCGGACATTTGCCTGCTAGGGCTTGGGCCCCATTCTCGAAAGCGTCCCCTCAGCCTTGAAGTTTCTACAAAAGTCATTGGGGCCCCCGACTCCCGCAGGCTTACGGTGGGGAGCGACTGCCATGATTGCTTGCGGAATGGCCACGACGGAGCTACGAGATGGTGGTGCTCTCATGCTGATGCCAGCTTCAGTCTGAAACATCCAGAAACACTGTAGACTATCAATTCGATGAGTTCCGGTGGAGCCCCAACGTGACCCGGTAGGGAAGAACTTACCCTCCCCTTTTTTGAGTGATGGTTCTTGTTGCCTGTCCCCTCTGTTGTCATCTAACGGAACCTTTTTGGATTGCCGAGTGAGAAAAAAAAAGGTGGGGCTTTCATCGTTTGGGATAAAAAAATGTTTCGATCCAATGAAAAGTGTTATTTTTAGGTCATATGATCAAGCATTTCATCATTAGGAAACCAAAAGTAAAATGAACCAATGAAAAGTTTTATAAACAAGTCACATGACCTGTTATGCGGCTTTGGGCTATAAAAAGCCTACAAAATCCGTTGGCCTGTGAGGCGGCGTCAGTAGCTGACCGATGTGCGAATAGGCTGAAGGCAGCACAACGCGTCGAGATCCGGATGGCACCGAGGTGGTGTCCAGCAAGTTGCCGCACTGGTGTGGCTATCCTACAATTTAATTTATTTAATTTAATTTAAAGGAGCTTGTAGAGCGCCTGGTGACGCCTCCCGGCGTGTCCCCGCGCTGTGGAGATAGTGTGAGAAGGCGTAGAGGACAAAAAAGAAACCCATCACCAAGTGAAGAGGCAAGTTTTTAGTTTCTTCCTAAACAGGATTTCATTATTCTCCATCCTGATATCCGCAGGAAGAAGGTTCCATTTCCTGGCCGCCAGGGTCCGGAAGGATTTGCCTCCCATTCTGACCTTTTTGGGGCGTGTGGTTCTGAGCAGACCCATACCTTTAGACCTAAGCGACCTGCTCGGTTCATAGACAGTAGCCAGATCCGACATGTAGGCCGGTGCTCTGTGATGAATTATTTTATGGCACCACAGCATAGCTTTAAAATCAATCCTCTTCCTAATGGGCAGCCAATGGAGGGCTACAAGAGAGGGGCGAGATGGAGCTCGCCGAGGGAGCCTTAAGACTAGGCGAGCTGCTGAATTTTGTAGCACCTGAAGCTTTTTAATATTTTTCTCAGATGTGCCCATGAGCAGCACGTTTCCGTAATCAATACGGGACGTTATCAGTGCTTGCGTCATGGTACGCCTGGAATTAATAGGTAGCAGGTCAAGGGTGCGGTTCAGAGTTTTCATTACCCCAAAACATTTGCCCACCGTTTTTCTTATATGGCTGTCAAAGGACAGTTTATTGTCCACCCACACACCCAGGTTCTTCGCCTCTCGGGATGGGGAGGGCAAAGGACCAAGGCAGCTGGGCCACCACTCCTTCGTCCATTTAGCCTCATTGCCTCCCATGATGAGGACCTCCGTCTTAGTCCCGTTCAGTTTCAGACAGTGGTCGTTCATCCAAGTGGCCAGTGTGGTCATGCAGACATTGAAGTTATCCGCTTCCTTGGAAGGGGCTTGGTTCAGAGAAATAAGGAGCTGCGTGTCGTCGGCGTAGGAGACAAGCTCCACGCCGAACGATTGCACTACCTCTGCCAGAGGGGCCATATATAGATTAAACAGGGTAGGGCTCAGGGCAGATCCCTGAGGCACCCCCTGCTCCAGCCTCACCCTGTCGGAGAGAAAGCTCCCCCTTTGGACTTGAAAGCTTCTATCAAGCAAAAAAGCCTTCAGCCATCTCAGTGCCTTTTTGGTGACTCCAGCTTTATTTAGACACTGTAGCAGGATGGAATGTGCTACAGTGTCAAAAGCGGCACTGAGATCAAGCATGATGAGTGCCATTGTCTTTCCCTCATCTGCTCCCTCACGTAGGGTTTCAGTGGCCCTCAGGAGGGCTGTCTCCGTAGAGAACCCTGATCTAAAACCCGACTGGGATTTATGGAAGACATTATGGGTCTCCAGATGTTCCATCAGTTGGGTGTTAGCGATTTTTTCTGCCAACTTGGAGACATACGGTAAAAGGGATATGGGTCGTAGATTTTCCATTACATCCTCACTGATGTTGGGCTTTTTCTTAATAGGTAGCACTATAGCCTGTTTCCATTCCTCTGGGAGGCAGGCGGTTGAAAAGGATGTTAGTAACAAGTGCCTCATGTGAGGTTCCAGAACTGAGAAAGCTTCAGCTAATATTTTAGGAGGAGCCGGATCTCTGGGCGATCCCGACTTGATCTTGTTACACATCTTAGACAGCATCTCATAGGAAGGGACTTCAAAAGATTTGAGACAGACCGGTGTGTTTATACTTTGCTCATTTTCAACGAAATCTGCGGCCGGGGCTCCCTGTTTAGAGAAACTGGTATAGATCTTACTTATTTTACCAGCAAAGTACTGAGCTATGTTATTACATGATTCCACTGAGTCATTTTGGATAGTGGAGGACATCTCCACAATGGATATCTCCTTATATATTTGGAATAATTCCCTGGAGGAGTTGCGTAATCCGAGTGTGATAGTGCTCAGCTTTTGCCCGGCGGACGGCTTTATAATATTCTTTCTGTGCAGTTTTATACTGTGTTTTTATGTCTGCACAGAATGTGTAACGCCAGGCCCTCTCAAGTTTCTTGCAGGCCGTTTTCATGGTCTGTAGATCTTGTGCGAACCAGGGAGCACTTTTCTGAGACCTTCTAGCATTGGGCATAGTGCGGCTAGGGGCAGTAATGTCCAGAGCCTTTGTGACAATATTGTTTAAGCTTTCATTGGCAGCCTCACAGTCAACTCCTTTCGGAAGACCTTCATCCTTAACAATTTGAGTGAAGGAGTCTAAGGAAAAACTTTTCCATTTCCTGCGTTTATACCGCAGAGACTGCTGCCGAACGAGCTCAGTTTTTTCCAGTTGGATTGAAATGGAAATGATATAATGATCCGACCAGGGAATGGGTATGGGATCAGTAGTAAGCACTCCCAGCCAATTACCAAAGACGGGGTCTAATAGATGCCCTAGTTGGTGTGAGGGTTCTTTATTTTTAAGGTCAACTTGAACCGATTGCAGTTCCATACATATGTCAGCTGCATCTTTGTCTAAAGGATCATCAAAGTGAACATTAAGGTCACCCAGAACTAACAGTTTTGATTTCCTTAAAGCAAGATGGGTGACCACCTCCATGAGGGTGGAATTGAAATCATATAATCTACCCGGTGGGCGATATATCAGAATACCTGATATCGAGTGATTAGGACCAGTGTTGATACTGAAGATGCCAGCTTCACTATGATCAACCTGTGTGAGTACAAGGGAGCAAACGAGAGGTGCTTTGGTGATAATGGCGATGCCACCACCTCTACCGTCCTTTCTATCTAACCTGGCTATAGAATATCCGTTAGGTAGCGCCTGAATAATATCCGGATCCGAATATTCATCCAACCAGGTTTCCGTTAAGAAAAGGATGTCAAGTTTCAGGTCGTCAATCAAGTGGTAGATTTCCAGCGCATGCTTACGCAGCGATCTACAATTCAGTAGAGCTGCTTTAATGACAGTACAATGCTGCGCCGTAAGACGGCATGGGGTGCCCGGGGGGGGGGGAGAGGCAGCGCAAACGGCCCTCTCCCGCCTCCCCAGGTGGAGGCACCTCATGTGCAGTGCGGCGCCCTTTGCCGTTTCACTCGCCGTTCAGCAGAGTTGCGGCAGCACTTGCTGCTACAGTAGGCCGAAGGCAGCGCAACGCGTCGAGATCCGGATGGCACCGAGGTGGTGTCCAGCAAGTTTCACTGGTGTGGCCATCCTACAATGCTGCGCCGAAAGACAGCGTGGGGTGCCCGGGGGGGGCGGCTTAAACGGCCCTCTCCCGCCTCCCCAGGTGGAGGCACCTCATCTGCAGTGGGGCGCCTCTTAGCGTTTCACCCGCCATCCAGCTGAGTTCCGCCCGCTCTTGCGGCACAGTGCCTCACCCCCCATCCAGCTGAGTTCCGCCGGCTCTTGCGGTACAGTGACTCACCCGCCATCTAGCTGAATTGCGGTTACTCTTGTGGTGCAGCGATAGCCGGCTGCAACAGGACTCTCAAAATGGTGGCCAGCTCTTTGGATTTGGGCCTGGTCCACTAAAATGGCCCTGGGAGACCTTGGAACTTGGACGCTTGCCTGCTAGGGCATGGGCCCCATTCACGAAAGCGTCCCCTCTTTTGACTGATTGTTCTTGTTGCCTATTTCTTCTGTTTTCATTTAACGGAACCTTTTTGGACTGCCGAAAGGTGTTCGGTCCGACCGCTGGTTGGTGGAGACATTTTGACTATATCCTGGACCTGCCCGGCCTCGCACAAAATGGCGCTGGTATAAATGGGACTCGTAACTCCTTGTTGTGTACTGACTAACCTTGATATCACGAGATACGTATGCAGTTTTGAAGCACATGGCAGGCGGGGATGAGAATTGATTGAACATTTGGACATCCCTATTGATATTAAGTTCTGATGTGTTATTGATTACTGTACTATTGAAAGTTCTAATTAACGTCACCTATGATACTTGCCCGCAAATGTATATCTAGATAATTTTATTGTAACTGACCCTGTCGTATTTTAATTATAAAATGTACGTCCACCGATTCCGCAACTGTTAGACACCTTAGTTCTTGCAACCTAATGGCCCGCTCGTTACGTTCTTCTACAGTGTAAATGTCCCCTCATCATATACGATTCCAGTTTGCTCTGTGGCCGGCCCACGTGGTTATAGGCCCGTATTTGTATACTGACATTTTCACAATAAAGGTTTTTCAAACAAAACATGGTAGTACTACCTTTTATGGTATAGTTTTGAATAGCCACTGTTTTCGAATGAGTAAAAGGCAAGTGAAATAAAGCAGCCCGATTACATGACGATTAAAAGGTATAATACGCAGGAACGCAGTAAAGATAAATGGTCAAGCGCTGTTGTTTTTTCCACTCCTGCAACATAAAGTGATGGATAAGAATCCGATATTCATGCCTATCAGCGACTAAGACAGCAGGCCGAGCCTCTTTTGCTCAACGGCTCCCTCATGGGATGAAGAAACGCCCTTTTTCTCGAAAAAGGAATATTTTACTTGCAGGACAGTTGTAAATTTCCCGGGAAAATACATTAGCCTGGAACATTGTTAGTGATAAACTGTAAATGCATCTTGGTCCTTTGCTTTACAAGTCAGAGTGAGAAAAAAAAAGGTGGGGCTTTCATCATTTGGGAAAAAAAAATGTTCGAAAGCAATGAAAAGTGTTATTTTTAGGTCATATTACCAAGCCTTTCATCATTAGAATAACAAAAGTAAAATGAACCAATGAAAAGTTTTATTAACAAGTCACATGACCTGTTATGCTTACGTTACGCGCTGCGCGCCGCGCTCTGGATCGTTTCCGGGAAGCTGCGCCTCGCGCATCGGAGCACTTCCGGGTGCGCTAACGCGGCGCATCATATGACGCATTACGCGACAACGCAGGTCCAGAATATAGTCAAAATGTCTCCACCAACCAGCGGTCGGAACACAACCCCTTTCAGCAGACCATAAAGTTCTGTTAAATGACAAGAGAAGGGACAGGCAACAAGAACTATCAATCAAAGAGGGGAGGGCAAGTTCTTCTCTACCGGGTCACGTTGGGGCTCCACCGAAGTGATCAAATTGGTAGTCTACAGTGTTTCTGGATGTTTCAGACTGAAGCTGGCGTTAGCATGAGAGCACCACCATCTTGTGGCTACGTTGTGGCCATTCCGCAAGCAATCATGGCAGCCGCTCCCCACCGGAAGCCTGCGGGAGTCGGGGGTCCCGGTGACTGTTGTAGAATCTTCAAGGCTGAGGGGACTCTTTTGGGAATGGGGCCCATGCCTTAGCAGTCAAGCGTACGAGTTCCACGGTTGCCCAGAGCCATCTTTGCAGGCCAGGCCCAAGTCTGTGGAACCGACCGCCATTTCGTGAGCTCCGTAGCAGCCGCCTGTCGCTGTACCGCAAGATTGGGTGCAATTCCGTTGGATGGCGGGTGAGACGTTGTAATAGCAAGAGCAGGCGCAATTCAGCTGGCCGAGCGAGGCACTGTGTCGCAAGAGCGGGCGCAAGTCAGCTGGTCAAGTGAAGCGCTGGGGTGTAGCTGAGAAACCTCCACCTGGGGAGGTGGGGGAGGCTCGTTCGCGCCGCCTCTCCCTTCTACTGCACCCCGCGCCGTCTCCTGGTGCAGGTATATGTGATGGTCGGACCAGGGCACCGCAGGACGTGTCTTCAGGTCAAACAGATTGTGGGACAAGGTGTGGAGCAGGCGCAATTATCTCGGGGGCCTCCGTCAAGCGGTTCAGGGAGGCACCGCATCACATTGTTTTCCAATGCAGTCAGGTCCACAAACAGCCCCCACTTACTTTGAGAATAGTGAAGCTGCAGCAGGTGCAAATAAGCTTCAGACAGTGTTACAAGCGCTGCTCCGAACCCTCAACTATGGCACCCAACATCCAGGACTTTGTGCAAGGCAGTGATATCGAAGCATCTCAGGGACCAAGCAACATACCATAACCAGAGTCCTTCCCACAACCTCTGCCTTCCTTCTTACCTAGTTATTGTTCTTTCACTCCCACTCCAGGCTTTTAGTCTGTGGATGGAAAACCATGAACCTACACTCACGAATGAAAATCTTACTATTGATGCTTGACTGAGGCCAAGGAGATCAGAGTGCATGAGTCTCATGCTCGATCGATTGAGCTAGCCGGATCAGGCAACAAAAAGGTGGTGGTGGGGGTGGCGGCATCAGCAAGGCATCCTCACACACAACTTGTCGGACATCAGCTCTGGAAGTACTGGTGACGAGTCTTGGCGCATGGTGTCGTCCCCGGGCAATTTGCACAACGGTCCTCCAACCCTAGGCCGCCAGCTATGCTACCTCGACAGGAACAGTGATGGATGTTGCAGCAGGCTGCCATGTAAATAGTTATTTAATAAAACGTTTTACCCTGTTACTTTGCTGGTGTGTTGTATATATTTATAATATTTGCATAGGGTTTGTCGTTATTTTGGGTGGGGTGGGCGGCGGAGCCAAGCTGTCTTGCAGCCATCAGGGTGTCGAGCTCAGTTCCTCTCACTAGTTTCGTATTTGTCATGAGGGGTTGTTCATAATGTTTCTATTTTAGCGAGGTCAAAAAGAGATCCCATTAGTGGCCTACTGACTTTGCTTGATTCCTTTTGTTTTTTAACGATTTTTCACTATCTGCAAAGACTAAACAGAGTATTGCGACTCTGTGCTTGTTTGTAAATAGAGAATGAACCAAAGAGAACCAATTCCAAAACAATAAATGCTAGGATAACAATCAATCAAATGGAGAGGGAAGCAGGCACGACGGATTACAACGGGGGCAAAGGCCTGTGTTACCTACCCTTCACTATCTGCAAAGAGAGAATATTCCTAAAAGAAAAGAGGAGGGGGGGGGGCAGCGTTCAAAGCACATCAGCGTGCATAAATACGAAAATGTTTTTACCTACCACGTACTTGACATTTTACAGCTTTTGATATTTGCTATTAAAAAAACATTGAAATTCACTGAAAAAACCATAGGTTATAGACCATATATAGTTAGGAATTAGCATTTACAAAACCTTGAAAATTCACTGAAAAAACCATGGGTTATAGACCATATATAGTTAGGGATTAGCATTTACAAAACCTTAATTTACTCGCACAAAACCATTGAAATTCGCATATATAGTTAGTTGCAATAACTATATATCGCGCACCCGCAATCCACTGCTGATGATGTCACATATTACATCATTCATGACATGGTCAGTGACATCACTGATCACAACATCCAGTGACTGTATGTTTCTGTATGTTTCTGTAAAGTTAAAATATGTCTTTCATATTGAAGAATGAGTGGATGTATAAGTGTCTGGATGAAGGATTTAGTAGGTGCATGACTGACTGTATTAGTGAGTGATTAGATGTGTCTCACTGAGTGCATGGGTTAGTGACTAAACTGTCTTAATTTGTGCATCATTATGTCTGTTGTTCTGTAAACTGCTGAATGTGTTAATCAGTAGCTATATGAGTAACTATATGGGATATTCATTGGTTGCCCAAGTATTTGTATGGGAGACTGAGTATGTGTATGAGTGGCTGGGAGGTGTATGACTCTGTGCATAGATGTGTGAGCAGTTGATTCACTAGATGTATGGGTTCAAAAGTGCATGTGGAAACAGCTGCATGGGCGGTTGACTGTGTGCATGAGTGTATTGGTGAGTGAATGGATATCTCAGTGCAACATGTCAAAGTAAGTACATATGTAAAACACAGTGCATGTGAGAGTTGACATATATAACCGTGCATAAGAGCCAGTGAATGTGTGAGTGGCTGTATGGATCATTGTGAACTTGTATTAGGGATTGTATAAGAGAGTAAATATGTGTTAGTATATGTTTGAATAAGTAAGGTGTGTATAACTGTATAGTTGAGGAAATGGAGGTGTGATTGATTCTTTGCATGACTGACTAGGTGTGTGAGTAACTCCATGGATGAGTGACAGTCTGTGAGTGTCTGTTTACACTGATTGTAGCTAAGGTTATATTATAGTCTGAAGAGGTTCATCGTATTATCACATGAATGATATCATCAGTGATGTTGTCAGTGATGTCATTTGAGTTGTCATCAGTGATGTCATCAGTGATGTCATTTGAGATGTCATCAGTGATGTCATCAGTGGTGTCATCAGTGATGTCATCAGTGATGTCATTTGAGATGTCATCAGTGATGTCATCAGTGATGTCATTTGAGATGTCAACAGTGATGTCATCAGTGATGTCACTGACCATGTAAAGTCAAGTCAAAGTCCACTTTATTCGATTAATTAAAATCATAAAAGTATTCTACAACAAATATCATACATTCATATATCTTAAAAAACAGGTTAAAACAGTATTAAACAGTAGGTGGATTTTAAAAGCAAAAAAGGCATTATTTACACAAAATTCATTACAGTTTGCACTCAACACTACAATAAACATGAATTCAAGTATCTGTCCTCATCTGTGATTCCAATCTTAACCTTGATCTCTTACATCTAACAGATGCAGCCAAAAAGCTAGCAGTGCAATACATAATTACAGGGGAATGCATCATCTGTAAATATAACAACGCAGGCTTATACTGCGTAAAACCCAGCTCCTTCAGAATTGATTTTAAATATCGGGTACGAGGTTCGTGATAAAAAGAACAGAAGAACATAAAATGGGCATTATCCTGAGTGGAGAAACCATCGCATTTACATGGGGACGATTCCTCGAGCTTACACCAGTCTTTCTCGTCCCGCAGAACCATATAAATTTGGTTAAAACGGAATTTGGACAGTAGCCACCTATGAAAAGAATTAGTGACCACTGACAAATAAGGAGCCAACTCAAAAGATGGGGTTATCAATACATGAGCCCTCACAGAGGGTTTACATACCTCATCCGCTTCACGCTCGGCCATACGTAATCTGATGAAATTGGTCTTCACCCACAGCAAATCAGCTTTGCACAGGGATTCTGGGCTATTAAAGATTTCAGGGCGTCCCAAATGTGCGGCCATGGATTCAATATATGACAGCCACTGAATATCCCTCCTGTGATCTAATATAAGACAGTCTTTGATTATCCTGTGATTAAGGCTGAGGTTCGGGTTAAGCCAGAGCTTGATCCACATCAAGAGTGGAGCTAGATTGATTATATCTAGAATGTAACCCAAACCCAACTCAAGATGTAAAGAGTGAGTGGCAGTTGACTGGGGTAGTCCCAACAGAGAACGAAGAAATTTGTTTTCCTCTGTCTGAATGCATTTAGAATTAACATAACCCCAGACTGCAGCCCCGTATCTAGCGATCGCGGCTGTCTTGGCTTTGTAAACGGCCAGGACAGCCTCGGTTGGTTTCCCCCCCAATCTCTTAGTAAACCCCAGGATTGCAGAATAAGAGCTTCTCACCGCATTCGCTTTAGATGTTAACTGCGGTGTCCAAGTTCCCCTTTGGTCAAAAATCACACCCAAGTATGTAAAAACTTTCACACTTGTAATCACCTCTCCATCGCAAAAAAAGGTTTTTTCTTTAAGTTTACCACATCCTACTGACATAGTGTGTGATTTGTTCTTGTTAACCACCAGGTCAAGACTGGACATAAAGTTGCCGAAGGAGTCGAGTAACTTTTGCAGGGCAACTGGGGTCCTGGCTATTAGCACCGCATCATCGGCATAGAGGAGCACCGGAATTGGTGCACCCCCCATGCTCGGGATATCCTTTGAGGCAGCCGTTAGGTCATCCTCCAAAGAGTTCACGTATAGCGTGAACAACATTGGTGCCAGTATACATCCCTGACGGACCCCTCTAGTTGATCTAAAACTCTCGGTACATTTTCCGTCAGTGGTCATTCTGATGCGGGCCCTCAGGTCTTTATGGAGCCCCTCCAGAAAGTGTACCAAGGAACTATCGAGGCCCATCTTCAGGAGCATTGCCCACAGCTTAGATCTATTAACAAGATCAAAGGCTGTGGACAAGTCCATGAAGCCAAGGAATATACTTCCCCCTTTTGCTCTGTTATATTTTGAAATTATGAGGTGGAGTATGAGGCATTGATCCTCTGTACTCCTCCCTGACCTAAATCCGAATTGTGCCTCGGACAGGATGTTGTTCCCCTTGGCCCACGCGGATATTCTCGCTAGGACAACCTTTCCTAGCGTTTTTACCGAGGAGTCCAGCAACGATATTGGTCTGTAGCATTTTGGGTCTCCTCTCTGCCCTTTTTTAAATATTGGCACAATTGTAGCTAAAGACCAGGTCTGAGTGAATCCCACTGCGGCAGAGGCATTAAAAACTTTTGTTAAAATATTGGCCCAAAACAGCGGATTTGCCCTGAACATATCCGCTGGCACTCCATCGGGGCCCGGGGCCTTGCGTCCTGCTGTCTCCTCTATAGCTCTAAGTACCTCAATTGTATCAAATCTCACAGGCTCCAGGGGATCTCAATAGTAGGGATTGTGAAAGGTTCCAGCTCCCTATCACTATCATAAATTTTTTCAAAATGCCGAAGCCAGTCCTCCTCTGATATGTTTAGTTCCAGCACTGAGTTTTGGTCGCCTGAAAGTAAGGGGGTGTTAATAATTGACCAAAACTTAGCGCTGTTTTTTAGGGTGGCTTTATCCATTAAATCTTCCCAGGCTTTACTCTTTAGTTCATTTTTACGCAAATTAGTGGCCGTGGTGAAATCCTTTCTTAGTCGCGCCACTAACGCTTTGTCCCTTGGGCGAGTATTGAGGTCTTTCTTAAGGCGGTTGTGTGCTTTGCTACAATTTTTGTCAAACCAGCCTTTCATCGATTTATGTTTGCCCCCCTGACCTTTAGCTGTGAGGCAAATGGACACAAACCGGCAAATACCTTCAAAGGAAGATATAACCTCCTTGCTCCCAGTTAACGGGTTGGCACACACATTTAGCTCTTCAGAAACTGAGGAGGATAGAGTTAAGAAAAAGTTGTCCGGTACAACCATCTCCCATTTAATTCTTCTCCCCTGATCCTTATCCTTTACAGGCAATATGGACCGATGGAAGACAGCTGATTTTAACAAGAAGGAGCTATTCACTAGCTCCAACCCCACAGGATTATGGTCACTCATAGGCATAGCAATTGCATTATATGAAATCACATAATTCAGAAAACCTCTTGAAACAAAAATAAAATCAATTATCGAATCACTAGCCCTTCCCGTATAAGTGGCAACCCGTGTACTTTTATCGTAGAATTCTGGTTCATACAGCTCATTTTCCCGTAATACATTTTCGAGCACCAAACCCTTCTGTGTATGTTCTAGGTGAGGGGGGGACACGCTATCTGGCCCATCTTCATCCACTAGGGCACAATGTGAGCACAAATGAACATTAAAATCGCCCATTAAAATAAATCGATACAAAGTGGATTGTTTGTCTCTGTAAAGACTTAAAAAGTCTGATAACCATGTAAAATGCACAGTTTCTGGGTGACCGTTCGGTGCATTATAGCAGTTAACAAGAAGCAATTTACAACCATCCTCTAATATTATCTCCAATACGAGGAAACTATGAGAGGCACAGTCTATCGGGGTGATTTTGTCCTTGATGTTCACCGATACCAGCGTCAAAAGACCTCCTTTGTTCGGGCCTGCGGGGGAAGGCAAAGCAGGTACAAAATAAGATGTAAAACCGTCCAACCAGTAATCACACTCCATATCCCAAGTCTCTTGAATGGCAATGATATTGTGGCGCTTTACAAAATTTTCCCAGTTTGGGTCTCCCTTCTTAGACCGCAAACCAGCAATGTTCCAGGATAACAGTCTGACCGTGTCCCCTTTATCAATTGTGATCTCTGGTAAACTGTTATCATCCACAGCAGAAGAAGGTACATGAATCGTTGATGTTGACTCCACTATAACATCGTCCACTGTACCCTCTCCGTCACCCCGTCAATCGCAAAGATCGAGACCTGAGAGAGCATCGAATCTGTTGTGAGTTGTAATAGGGGGACCAAAGGTAAAGAGGTTATCGCGTCCCTGAAACAAACTTTGAGGAGCCGATCTGGGCCCCACCGGGGTACATGGACTTAGTCTTTGTCTGGGCAGGGAGGCTAAATTGACATGATTGTAGAAATACCCTAACGGGCGCACTTGAATGCCATTGCTGTCCTCCATCAGAGATGCTGCCCGTAGGAGGACTGTGGCCACATGTTGTGGGTATTTAAAGTTCACGACCACACAATCCCCTCTACAAGTTTTCCTCGAGGGACCAATCCAATTCACTCTCCTAGTCGTGATAATGTCTCCAGCAAATTTAGTAGGGAAACCACATTTAGCACTCAGCCAAGCCACCACTTTGTTTTTGAGGGAATCATGCACTTCCTCTTGTGGCTCGGAAGAGCCTGGGGTATGCACCGGAACATTGGCTAACACGACGACATAGGGGGCGCAATCCGGGGGCAGATTAATAAAATTATTGCGCCTACTTTGTATGGCATTCGTGTTATATAAGAGACCTGATCTCTGATGGCTCCTAGCCGGGTCTACATCCGAGTCTACTGGTGGGGGACAGGTGGCTGGGGGGACAGTAAGGTTGTTAACCGTGCAATTGACCTGAGGGATCAAAGGAGGTGGATTGGGGGCTTTTGTAGCATTTTTCCCTACAACCTCAGAGCTCACTGAACTAGTTGAAGGGAGTGGGGGGTTAGCCTTAGATAGATTGGCCAACTGTTAGTCCAATAAACCACCTAGTCTTTTTAACTCCGCATTCGCGGTGTCCAATTTGGCTGCAAGGCAGTCAATGGAATCCTTAAGTTTTAGGTCAAAAGTGGCCTCTATGGTTTTGATTCGCAAACCAAACTGCTCAGGGCTCAGGGTGATGCTAGTTTCCTTTTTACTCTCTGCGTTCGATTTGACTTTAGGGGAGATATGACTATCAGGCAAGTGAGTGTCCCCTCTTCTCCTGTGGGTGATCTTACCCCCCCTCTTACTTTGCTGCTTTCTGCAGGTTCTAACAGGTCTCTCTCTTTGACTTCCTTCCGTTACCTCTACCTCTTCCTCGGAGTCAGAAGATAATTTATCAAGCATTATAGAATCAAGCGTAATAGTATCAGGGGCCTGGTGGATCGAAGCTACTACTACGCTAGCTGGATTACATGCGTTTTGTTCTCCTAACACACGGTCAGTGCTATTTTCGCCCTCTAGAGGTGCCTCCGGCGTAGTTGCTCTTTCTGGAGGGAGGTCATAGTCTAGAGAAGCTACTTTGCCCAAAGAAGCCCTTCTGTCATCATTGATTTTATTCACCATTTTGACAAGGAAATTGTTCATGGAGCCTGCCCCCGTAACCACCTTGTCTTTCTTTGTGCCTGACATTGTAGTAGATTAAACAGAGCTGATTTTAGCTTTGACTATGCCTAGGTGTCACCAGGAATCAAATGACCAGTTTATCAAGGTATAAGGCTGCAAAGTCCCACAGCCTTATCCGACGCTGCTCCGGATAAATAATAAAGCACAGTTTGTTACTCACAGGGTCTCTGGCCCAGCCCAGCCTCCTCCTGCCTCTGACGGCCTCAGACGGCCCGCCCTCTGCCCTCTGCCCGGGCTCCGCGACGCGGGTGAAGCGTCCTTCTCTTAAACCGGCGAACCGGAGGTCGCCGCAAGTCTCCCTGGGAGCTGTAGTCTCCAGCCGCAGACCGCCGGGTGTTGCAAAGCGGCGCGGCGAGACTGCAGCGTTAGGGACCCAGGAGACTCTCCAAGCCAGGTAATAATATGCCTCTGCTCCTCTGCGCTCCTCTGCGCGGCGGTATTACTCTCCCCCCAGTTCAAAGTTCAAACAGATTAACCCCTTATCACTCAGCAAAAGAGACCCTTGACCTCTGTACTCCTTCAAAAAAAAAAAAAGTTTTATACAGGACTTACAATCTCCTGTGTACACCAGATAAAGTTGTTCCTCTGCTCCTTCTGTTTCTCTGACAATATTTCGATAGGCAAAATCTTGCCCAGCGCTATTTCACAGTCTTTTGTCCTATTAACAAACAGCTCCCTTCAAGTATTCAACGGGGGCCACCGACCGCTAACCGCTGACTCAGGTGCAGTGTGGCACTCCCCACCTTGCTCCGCTCCGCTCTGCCTACAGCTTACCGCCGGCAATTCAATTCAGTCTGCAAGCAAACCTCCGGAGAAAGTTCTATCCGCTGCCTGCTCATCGTACCACAGCGGAAGCTGGCATTACTTTTAACGCAGACGAAAGCCTCGGAAAGCGCTCCTGTGAAGGTGCCCTGCTTTTCCTCCGTGACCGTTATGGTAAACGAACGCCTTCCACCATCGCAGACCTTTACAGAAACATACAGTCACTGGATGTTGTGATCAGTGATGTCACTGACCATGTCATGAATGATGTAATATGTGACATCATCAGCAGTGGATTGCGGGTGCGCGATATATAGTTAGGACAACTAACTATATATGCGAATTTCAATGGGTTTGTGCGAGTAAATTAAGGTTATGTAAATGCTAATCCCTAACTATATATGGTCTATAACCCATGGTTTTTTCAGTGAATATATATATATATATATATATATATATATATATATATATATATATATATATGTATGTATATATATATATATATATATATATATATACATATATATATATATATATATATATATATATATATATATATATATATATATATATATATATATATATATATATATATATATATATATATATATATATATATATATATGCCACAGATCCTCTCCTGTTAGAAGAAAGGGAAGGGACACAGCGGGGTTCGTTCAGGACATTTATTAAAACAAGAGTCAGCATGACCGGTTTCGGCGTCAAGCCTCTTCAGATGCCGCAGTTCGTGTGAGGTGATTCCTTTAAGTGGTAACAAGCTCCTCCCATTAAGTAACGAGAGGCCCAGCTGCTGCATATACTTGCGCTGACGTCACAGTAGTCTCAGTTGCGGACCACTGATCCCGTCGTGCATCTTGTTGTTGTCAGATGTGCCACAGGGAAAAGGCAACCCACGATAGTGTTGCAAACAAATGTCCTTGGGTCCCCTACTTCCACACCCTTATGCCGAATGTTATCGAGGCAGATGGCGAAAGTCAAAGCGGACGCCGCTCACCCGTGAAGTCCCAGACCGCCTGTGACAGCAGTTCCTCGATGTTGCCGGTGAATGGGTGGACTGTGTTAATCCAATATCTTGGTTGTTTGTAGTTAGTTGCCCAACGTCCTGTAAGTAACACAGCCCTGATAGTAAGGGTCCCCTCGAAAAGCGCCACAGGATGCACTTTGTAGAATGCCACAGATCCTCTCCTGTTAGAAGAAAGGGAAGGGACACAGCGGGGTTCGTTCAGGACATTTATTAAAACAAGAGTCAGCATGACCGGTTTCGGCGTCAAGCCTCTTCAGATGCCGCAGTTCGTGTGAGGTGATTCCTTTAAGTGGTAACAAGCTCCTCCCATTAAGTAACGAGAGGCCCAGCTGCTGCACATACTTTATTTATTTATTTATTTATTTATCTATTTATTCATGCATTTTTATATAGCGCAGACTTTACCCGAAGGCGTCAGAGCGCTTCACATTAGGAACAGAAATGAAACATAATGAGAAACATTACAAAAGAGCAGATTACTAAAACATACGTTACTTACATAAGGTAATAGTGACAATTGTGAGCAAACAAAAACATGAGGTAGTAAAAATTGTGAGCAACCAAAAATACATGAGGTAGTAAAGGTAATAGTGACAATTGTGAGCAAACAAAATACTTGAGGTAGTAAAAATTGTGAACAACCAAAAATACATGAGGTAGTCAAAAGTGCACAAGAGGAAAAGTGACAAGTGTGCAGTTATAAGAGAAAACAGAGTATAATTTGAGGTATAATACTGCAATAAGTGCTAGGCACAAGAACAGGCGTTACGTAGGCAAGGTGGCACTTGTGCAAGTATCAAAGGTAAAAACATGTGAGAGGTAGCAACCGTGTGTTACAAGGGCAAAGTGTTGTGTGCATGTTACAAAAGGGCACCGAACACAAGTACATGGAGAATATTGCAAAAAGGCAGACACTCCCACCACAGGCAAACACTGGGAAGGCACTCCCATGGTCATGGAAAGTAGAAAATATCAGTAGTGGGAAGTCTTCCTCCAAATAGCAAGAGGACGTGAATTACTTTTGGAGGTGTCTCTGGAGGAGGAGAACTTTGAGGTCCCTTTTGAAGGCCTGGGAGGAGGCGGTGGTCCGGAGCTCAGGCGGAAACGAGTTCCAGATTCTCACTGCGTTGCCTGAAAAGGATTGGGCCATTGTTCTTTCCTTCTTGAAAGTGGGAGGTTCAAGCAGTAGATTCTCGGCATTGCGTGAAGGTCTAGAGCCTCCAGAGAGTTTCAGTTTATTCGCCAGGTAGCGGGGAGAGGAGGAGTGCAAGGCTTTGTGGGTGATACAAGCGGTCTTGTAGATAGCTCTAGCCTCGAACGGAAGCCAGCGGAGGGTGGATAACATCGGTGTGATGTGCTCGCTTCTTTTGGCCCCATAGATGAAATGAGCTGCTGAATGGAAGACAGACTTAAGTGGGGACAGGTGAGATTTGGGGAGGCCAGTAAGAAGAGAATTGCAGTAGTCTAGTCTAGAGAGGACCAGCGATTGCACCAGGGTTATAAGGTCCTGCTCCGGGAAGAAGCGACGGATTCCCCAAAGAAGGCGCAGTTGGTAGCGAGCAGATTTTGCAATAGAGTTGATGTGGGGAGTTAGATTGAGTTTTTTGTCTAGAATGACACCAAGAGATTTTGCGCTGTCGACAATGATGGGTTTGTTGTTTAGTAGATTCATCTGATCCATCCATGATTGAACTGGGGGAGGAGAGAGTGAGGAGGAGAAGAGGAGGAATTCAGTTTTGGAGGGGTTCAGAATCAATTGATGAGATGACATCCAGTTTTGAATGGAGTCAAGAGTAGATCTTAGGATGGAGAGATCAGGAGTGGAGGCAACCTTGAGGTAGAGTTGAGTGTCATCTACATAGAGATGATAGTGAATCCCGGATTTGCTTAGGAGGTTTCCCAGTGGTTCTAAGTAGAGATTGAACAGTGTGGGTGCAAGTTTAGAGCCTTGGGGAACACCTTGACCCACCGCCACAGGAGCAGAAAGACTGTTCGCTATTTTGATCATTTGAGATCTGTCAGAGAGGAAGGATGCAAACCATTTAAGCACAGTGCCCTCCATGCCCATTCTCTGTTGAAGAATATTGAGGAGGGTGTTGTGATTAACAGTGTCGAAGGCTGCGGAGAGGTCAAGGAGAATTAGCAGACAGGACCCCCCTGAGTCGAGTATCCTCAGCGCATCATCAACCACTTGCAGTAGGGCTGTTTCAGTGCTGCAGTCTTGGATGAAGCCGGACTGACAATTGTCAAGAAGATCATTGTCCTTGATATGACGAGAGAGTTGTTTGGCTACACATCTTTCCGTGATCTTTGCAAGAAAGGGAAGGTTAGTGATGGGGCGGAAGTTTTTGAGGTCATTCGCATCAGCAGTGGGCTTTTTCAGCAGAGGGGTAACCTGCCCAGTTTTGAAGGAGACAGGAAGGGAGCCTTGCCAAAGGGAGAGGTTGATCAGAGTGGTCCAATAGGAGAGGGAATGGGTATAGAAGTCAAAGGCAATGGCACTGGGGATAGGGTCAAGAGAATGGTTGGAGGGCTTTGTTTCGCATATGCACTTGAGAAGGGCATCTTCAGATATGGGGTCAAAGCTCTGCCAAATGGCTAAGGATTTGCGCTCCTCTGGAGGTGTAGGATGAGCAACCTGATCCACAAGTGATTTCACCTTTCCATCGAAGAAAGTAGCGAAATCCGCTGCTCTCTTTGTAGAATCCTCCACCTTGGAGGTTGGGGGAGAGCAGCTCGGAGTCCTGATGAGATCGAATAGTTTTTTGGGTCTATTTTTGGCGGAATCAAGGAGGGTTTTGAAGTGCGTCGCTTTCTCAAGGAAGATGTGCTTGTGGTATTTGGATCTTGCTGTGCGAAGCAAGGCTAAATTGTCAGTGGAAGGCAATTGCCTCCATTGCTTCTCCAGGAATCTTAGCTGCTTCCTTTCCTCATAAAGGGATTTGTTGAACCAAGGTGCTGAGGGAGTGGGCCTTATCCTTTTACTTTTGAGTGGAGCGACGTTATTAATTTCAGCTGCAAGAACTGTGAGGCATTGGGAGGTGAGATCGTCAACAGCTATGTTCGGGTCTAGCCTTGGAAGTGAAAGCAAAGCTGATTCACAGAGGGGACCGACATCAATGTTTTTGGCATCACGGAACCAGGAGATGGCCCTCTTGGGTTGGCCAAGAGTTATAGAGTGTGAAAGTTGAAGAGAGAATGGGATGAGGTGGTGGTCAGACCAATCTACATGAATAGGGGTAGTAGTGGAAAGCATGCCTGCTTTAGAAATAACAAGGTCCAGGATTACGCCCTTAGAGTGGGTTGGTTCAGTGCAGTGTTGGATAAGATCATTTGCCGAGAGGAAGGTGGCCAGTGAGTTCGCAGAGGAGTCTTGCGGTGCGCCCCAGTGGAGATTGAAGTCACCCACGATGGTCTGGTTGTCACTTTGAGAGTATTGGTCACTGATGAAGTCTTTGAGATCTTCTATAAACGAAGAGCTACTACTACGAGGCGGGCGGTAAATGATATGGAATCTGAGCGGTGAACGGTGTTGCAATTGAAGCTCAAGAGAAAGGCATTCAAAGGTGTGGGAGGAGCTGCTAGGAGACGCCTTAAGTTGGAGGTTGTTTCTGAAGATGACTGCAACACCTTCCCCCGTGTTTTCAGTTCTGTCATTCCTAAATATGGAATAACCTGTGGGTAATAGGAGATCAAACATAGAGTGAGAGGTATCTTTGAACCAGGTCTCTGTGAGGAAGAGCATGTCAAGTTTGTGAAGGGTGATGGTGTCGGAGATTTCAAGTTTGTGTTTTACTGCAGATCTGCAGTTGTGAAGCATACAGCGCAGCTCTGACAAGACTGTTTTGGTGGGCTTGGGCTCTGAAGGTTGATCGGGATATTGTACATTTGCGGAGGTGCTCGGGAGGGTTTAGGTGGACGCTTTGTTCTGACAGAGGTGATTGTCGGAATAGTGTAGACAGTGGGGTTGCTAGGGTATGCCTGTTGAAGAAGGGTGGCGTTCAAGGGCTTGTGTGAGTTAACGACGCTTGCAGACGAAGGGTTGAGCTTGGCTGTATTGGGGTGAGGGGGTGAGGTGCATCTCTGGGGAAGTTGGGAGGGGGTAGAGGTGCATGGAGGGGTGGGGATCTTAGAGCATAAAAGTGAAATGGCAGTTGGAAGCTGAGAGATGGAGGTGATCAGAGAGCCTAGCGTATTTTCCAGTGAGAAAGAGGCAGAGCACGGAAGGTTGGGTGGCTCGATTGAAATAAGGGGGGTGGAATTGGTGGTGGACGGCAGGGAGAGGTGGGGGGACAGGGGGTGTGTTGGGGGGTGGGGTTCACAGGTGGGGAAAGGTGGAGGTTGGGAGCATGAGTAAATGAATTGGGGGTTAAGGGAGAGTTGTCATTGTTGGTGTTGCAAGAGGGAGAGGAATTAGGGACAAATTTAGAGGGAGATATGTGCGGAACACGTCGGTAGGGAAGTAGGAGGGGGGAGGCCTGTGTGGCGTCATGGGAGTGTAGGAGGTTTGGGCGGAAAAGAGGTGCATTGGTTGCGGAGGTCCTGTCAGTTAGGAGAGGTAGCAGTGAGGGAACGGTCATCTGGCAGAGTGAGGGGGGTTGAGAGAAAGGGAAGTTGAGGAGGGGAAGTGGTTCTGCTGGGCCCGAGGGAGGGAGAAGGAAGGTGTTCCTAGGAGGGGAAAGGGGGTAGTGCGGCAGTACTGGAGGAGTAGGAGGGAGGAGAGAGATGCAGTGGGAATGTGGCAAACACGGGGTGAATGACGAGGGAATGAAGGGGTGGAGAGGAGGGACGGAAGGAGGGCTAAGGGGAGCATAGAGACAGTTAATTGGGGAAGAGTGTTGGAGGAGAGGTGGACTAAAGAAGGGGGTGATGGGAAGAAGTATGGGGGAGGAGAATAGATTGGAGTATCGTGATAGTGCAGATGGGACGAGGAGCGTGTTAGCTAGTGGTAAGGCTGAAGTAATGCGGGAGGGGATATACTGTGGGGGGGAGGAATAGGAGATGAGGTAAGTTGGGGGGAAAGGGAAGAGGGCCGACCTGCGCTTCTCGAGAGTGCAGCCAATTGGAGTGGGGTGGGGTCGGCGGAGGAGAAAGGGAGTAATGGGTGGAGCTGGAAGGAGAGTCAAGGGGAAGCCCGGTTGCAGAGACGGGGAGTAAGGTGGGGAAGAGGTGGTCAAAGAGCGAGAGGCAGGAGTCTTTGCCTTGGATCATGACAGTACCGTTGTTATAGAGTGAGATAGTGAGGTAGCCATTGAAGCACCCTGAGGGGGAAATTTTTAGTTGTTTCCCATAAGGGATAGAGGAGGAGGAGGTGACGTTAAGGGAATTGTAAAAACTGTTGGACCAAGAGGGGATGTCGCGAGTGAAGAAGATGAAATCGTTTTTGAGCCTCCCAAGACGACCATTGTAAAATTGATCCACAAAAAGGGAGTCCGGGAAACGTTCAATAGTGTTATCCTTAAGTCGTTTTATTGTAGCTTTAGTCTGGTCGGGAGGATAAATGATTTTGTAGCAATTGGCTCCAGTCTTAACTCGAGAGGTGGCCACTGTCTGACGTCACAGTAGTCTCTGTTGCGGACCACTGATCCCGTCGTGCATCTTGTTGTTGTCAGATGTGCCACAGGGAAAAGGCAACCCACGATAGTGTTGCAAACAAATGTCCTTGGGTCCCCTACTTCCACACCCTCATGCCGAATGGTATCGAGGCAGATGGCGAAAGTCAAAGCGGACGCCGCTCACCCGGGAAGTCCCAGACCGCCTGTGACAGCAGTTCCTCGATGTTGCCGGTGAATGTGTGGACTGTGTTAATCCAATATCTTGGTTGTTTGTAGTTAGGTATATATATATATATATATATATATGTTGTTATGTTATGTTATAGCCGTACTTTTTGAGCGCACGGCTACCCCAAGGGGTGTCCCGGCGCTTTAGCAAAGAGGCCTGATAACCCAGAAACAGAAAGGCAGAAACACAGCGGTTACACTGATTACGCGGAAAACAGCACGGTCTTCAACTCCTTCCTAAAAGCCAGGAGGCTATTAGCTTTACGGAGGGAGAGCCGGAGCTCATTCCAGGAACGAGCTGCCACATATTGGAAGGACCGACCTCCCATCCGGACTCGTTTAACAGCAGGTACAACCCTTGTGGCCAAATCGGCTGACCGCAGCATCCTCCGCGGAACATAGAAAGCAGTGCGCTTCCTAATGTAGTTGGGGCCAACAGAGTGGAGAGCTTTGAAAGCCAGCGTAAGGATTTTAAACCTGATTCTGCTGGAAATAGGTAGCCAGTGCAACCTATTTAGCAGCGATGAGGCACTGGCTCTCCTTGGCAGGCCAAATATGGCTCTGGCCGCCGAATTCTGGACAATTTGAAATTTGGACAACAGGTACTTTGGCAGGCCTGCGTAGTCTAAACGAGACCCCACAAGCGCCTGGACCACAGTCTTGCGATATTGCAGGGAGAGCAGTGGGAGGAATTTCCTGAGCATCTTGAGGATGCCAAAGCATTTCCCAGAAAGCCCCAGAACATGGGGTCGAAAAGAGAGGGCGTCATCAAATACCACTACAAGGTTTTTCACTTGGGAGGATGATTCCTCAGGAGGGAACATGTCCTGGGGCCACCACGACTTCCAGCCCGGATCAGGGGCACAGCCAAAAAACTGCAGCTCAGACTTATCCGAGTTGCATTTCAGGCTGTGCCGCTGAAACCACGCAAAGACTGCACTCAGACAGCCTTTGATTCTGTCGCCGTCGAAGACCTCTCCCTTCCTGCAGGTAAACAGGAGCTGGGTGTCATCAGCGTAAGAGATGACCCGGGCCCCGAACTCCTCCGCTACACTCGCTAGAGGTGCCATATAAATGTTAAAGATGGTGGGGCTCAGAATGGACCCTTGAGGCACCCCTACCTCTAGCGATGGCATTACAGCGGAGAAGGGAGGAGCCCAGATCACCTGTCGACGGTCGGCTAGAAAGGATTGAAACCATTCCAACACCGTCCCTCGCAGTCCTATCTCCCTGAGTCTTGAAAGGAGACCTGCGTGTGGGACGGTGTCGAAAGCCGCCGACAGGTCCAGCATGACTAACATAGCCTTTCCCCCCTGATCGAGCATCTCCCTGATGGCGTGGGACACCTCAACGAGGGCCGTCTCCGTGCTATAATTAGCACGGAAACCAGATTGAGAATCATGGAGTAAGTTGTTATTCTCTATAAAGGTGGTAAGAGTATGCTGAACATGTTTCTCAACCACCTTCGCCAGAGCAGGGAGGAGGGAGATCGGTCTATAGTTAGCCAGCTGCAAGGGATCTAGCAGAGGTTTTATATATATATATATATATATATATATATATATATATATATATATATATATCCATAAAGGTTATCACACGCCACAGATAACGAACTGCCAATTCACAAAGTGACGAAGAGTCGACCCAAAGATTGCTGGTGCAGAAGTGATTTATTCAATCGATGCCAGCGCTGTCGCCATGACGCGTTTTGCCTCCAAGGAGGCTTGATCACATGACAAACTGCTCGCCATAGTGCGGAATATTTAAAGTGAAAGTGCATCAAGTTAATTCATAGACAAGGTAAAAATACTGTGCAAAAAAACGCCGTTCTCTCCTTATTACTAGACATGTGCTAGAAATAGAAATAAAAACTGTTTATCGGTGTAGATAGTATTTAAGACTATTGATCACATCCTAAAACCAAATACATATGCTACATATACATTTATACAATATAAAAATATGGAGTTGATATACCTGACTGAACATGACAATAAAATGTGTCTATGTGAGGAAATCAACGGGATATACCCTTGTATCAAATTTGAATTCTATTATTGTATAAAAACAGTTTTATATACATATATACAGAGAAACAGCGTTAGATGTAAAAAAAACTGATAAATGAATATCAGAAATGCTACATTCTTGTCAATCTAAATAGAGCCCAAGTGGGCCTGTCACCTTAACAGTGCCTGCTAAGACATATCTAGTGCAAAAATAGTGATTGTGCAAATTATCAATATAAAGTGCAATATGTTTAGGTAAAACTGCTGATTCCTAATGTTGAATAAATAAACAGATTAAAAATGGTTTCAAATAGATACAAAAGAGCAACCACTCTATCATAGTATTAAATACAGAAAGAATGACTGTGACTAGGGTAGAGTTCCATACTATCCGGACAGGTCTTATGGGCATACAGTAAAATTCTAAATGCAGGTGTAAAGGTCTTCCCTGTCATTTAATCCATTCAGATTCTTTGTATTGAGCTCCAGTATATAGCTGGTTTCAAGAAGACGGAGTTTGGCCTCACGGTCTCCTCCTCTTCTAGAAGCCTCCACTGAATCAATTAGAAAATACTGGAGCTGATCAGGTATGCCTTGGTGTTTAACTTGAAAATGCCTGGCAACCGGATAGTTTTGATCATGTCCCGAAATCGCACATATTTGTTGGAGTATCCGTTTGTGGGCGGGCAGTTTAGTGCTGCCCACGTATTGCAGCCCACACAGACACTCCAACACATAAATGACGTATTCGGTTCTGCAGGTGAGCCACTTGGAAATGGCAATAGGATCTTCGCGGAAAGGGCTTTTGAAATGAGTCCTGTTGCTACCGAAGCGGCAGGCTTTACATTGCGGACAAGTTTTGAAGCCCTTCTTGAATGCCATCCAAGTGTTCGAAGCCCTCGGTACTAAGGTATTACTAACCAATGCTTTGGACATGGAGGGGGATTTGCGAAAAGTGAGCACAGGTTTGTTGCTCACTTTATGCCCGATGACAGGGTCGCTTTGTACCAAATTCCAGTTCTTATATAGAATTTTTCTGAGATCCCCATGTTGTCGATTATAAGTCAGGATGACTCGGGGGGAAGCTGTTTGGGCCCCAACTGCCAATTGGTTATCTCCAAGAATGGTTCTATCGTTTGGAACTAAGGCTTCCTGTCTGCTAACTGAATTTGAATGCTGGATTGCTTTCATGAGACTGGCATTGGAATAGCCTCTAGCTGGAAAACGTAATCTGCATGCCTCCTGTGCAGCCGTACATTCAGCATCTGTATATATATGTAATGTAATGTATTGATACTTGTTAAGCGCAGCTGTCACCCAAAGGGTATCCTGGCGCTGAGACCATATCATACATCAGGTGGGGCACACTACATTGCTCTTGGAAACAGGTAGGTCTTAAGATCCCTCTTAAAGGAAGTCAGATCTTGTCTACTCCTCAGCGCCAGAGGTAGAGTGTTCCATAACATGGCGGCCGTGAAACTAAAGGCGCGACCGCCCATCCTCACTCTGTTAATCCTGGGGACCATCACCAGGAACGCTGAGGAAGATCTCAAAAGTCTGGCAGCTTCATACCAAGAGAAAAGATTTTGAAGCGGTATCGGTCCAAGTCCATGCAGAGCCCTAAAAACAAGGCATAAAGCCTTAAAGGCAACCCTCTGCTGGACAGGTAGCCAGTGAAGATCAGCTAGTGCGGCAGATGAGGATGCTGAACGTGGCCACGATAAAGCCAATTTGGCAGCCATATTCTGGATCCTCTGCAGCTTTAGGATCAGGGTCTTAGGAGCTCCCAGAAGCAGTGCGTTGCAGTAATCTAGCCTACTGAGAATGGAACTCCGCACTACTTCTGCTCTGGCTCCCAAGGGAAGTAACGGCAAGATTTTACGTACAGCGCAAAGCAAGCCCATACAAGTCGCCGCGGTCCTGTTAACAGAGGCATCAAGTTGCAGATTGGGCTCAAACAGAAACCCTAAATTGCGGGCCGATTCTGCGGCCGTCACCGTGCCCGGGATGGAAGATGGCCAGAAATCATCAGGAAGCGGGCGGGGGAGTCGGTCTAGAGAGCAATGGAGAACCTCAGTTTTTGACCCATTAAATTGAAGCAAGTTAACTTGCAGCCATTCTGCTGTTGCCGACATGCAATGGGGAAAGGTGTCTCTCGACACTGCCACTGTCCCCTCAAATGAAAAGATCAGTTGAGTGTCATTGGCATAATTGATGACTGATATGCCAAATGACTTTATCAGGTTTACCAGGGGTCGAAGATATAGATTGAAAAGGATCGGACTGATCGCTGACCCCTGGGGGACACCCTGATTCACCTGTCGTGTGACAGGTGATTTTATATATATATATATATATATATATATATATATATATATATATATATATATATATATATATATATATATATATATATATATATTCCACGTTTCCTGCCTGCCCTCCAGGGCACAGAAAAAGGTCGGGACACTCCGAGATATTGAAGGTGTTTATTTACCACAAAGGTTCAACAAAGCCGACGCGTTTCGCCGTTAGGCTTGCTCACGGTAATGTCAGCACATTTTTCACCCGTATACATACACCCAGTGATAGTAATGGAAATAGGACTATGCACATTTCAAAACATAAATGTATCCGCCATCTTGTAATGGTTTTGTATTACACACTCTCGCCCCAGTGGGCTGGTTCAACAGTATGCATGTATTAAAGATACTTGTTCTCGCCACAAACGTTATTAGTACACTAGCAGTTGGTTTATCACTACATGTATACAAATCCATAACGTTTCTATTAGTCCCGCCCAAGTGGGCAAACATTGCGAGAGTCTCGTAAGATGATCAGAATCTCTTTCATCAAATATTTCATCTTCTTCAGACTGCACAGTCCTATAAATACAAACAAAAATGGTGCTCACATAACATTGCAAAAGACTAAAAAACAATACTATTATACAAGAACAACAATCATTCATCATTAAAAACCTGAATAGGTGTGCAGCAATAAGTATATATGCCCAGGATTACCGGCAACTTTTGTGCAAAAATATATATATATATATATATATATATATATATATATATCGATCACTCCACTTCCAGCAGCCACTCTGCTAGACATTCAATTTTGTACGAATGGGGCATGGACCACAGGTAAGGTGCATTAGAATGATTGATTCATCCCTTGGTATTTCGGCCGTTACGCGTTTCGGATCCGGAGAGCCTTGATCACATGACACGCTTAAAAGTCAGCTGATGTTATTTATATCATTTTTTTGTCTTTGCTTTTTTTCTTTCTGTTTGTGTTTGAAAGTGACAGTGCAATAAAAATTTTCAAACAGTCTGAATGGTGCTAATTTACATTTGTCTGCTTTAGCAAAAGTACGCTGATTGCTTTATGTCTTTTTACAATTCATATACCACTGTCAATATCTGTAACTGTCGCTAAACCACATCATGATGGACGTGTTGCGGTGTATATACCTGTTCAACATTTTGAATTTATCAGCATGCAGTCTATCACATGAATATTTCAAATAGCATCAGATTTAGAAAATGTGCAAATGTCGCAATTTTGTAAACGCCTGATCAACATTTCAAACTAGGTAGCATGCAGGCTATCGCATGAAAACTTCAAATAGCAGCAGATTTAGAAGATGTGCATATGTCGAAATTTTGTAAACGCAGATGTTAGATTAATCCATCTGATTGCTGTATGTTTTTTAACAATTCATATGCCCTTATCAGTCTCAATAACGGGAGTCAAATAACATGATGATGGATTTGTTGCTTTGTAAATACCACAACCACATTTTCACATGAACATTTCAAATCACAGCTGATCTAAAAAACTAGCAAATTTCGCTATTTTGTAAACACTGCTGTTAGATTAAGCAAGATTGTGGGAGATATTGAAAAGGAAAATCATATAATATCAGTGCAAATACTTATTTCCCCTCTTCACTTGACCTCTCTCTCTCTAGATGGTCATGAAATATAAACCTATACGATTGATAAATAGATGAATAAATAGATCAATAAAGTTTTCTTAATAAAACCTTATTCTAAAATCCTCTATAAAATCACCTAATATAAGGTTTCGGTGTAGATTAGTCTCCTGTGTGTTTGATGTTTGCTCATGCAAGCGGATGCCATGTTTTCTTTTTGTTCCTTAAGCATTACCAACTTTCCTATTCCAGAACAACCTATCTCAGACTGGCTTGGTGATTTGTGGTGCAAATGAAATTAAAGTGCTAGTGCGTCCCTCATTCCAGTGTAAAAAGTACCATAATATATTATTAGTAGCTACAAAATGATGATTAAAAACAGAATTTGGATAAATGCTTTGGTTTATTCTAACTTAGGTCGACCTATTTGCTTTTCTGCAGCATATTTGCTTCTTACTTTGGGGTTTTTAAAATAAGCTGTAGAACCCTTGTTCTGTCTAGTTTTTCTGTGTGAAGTTCTCTTTGTATTCTTTTCGTATACAGTAAACCTCATTAGAGACAGGTGAATAGATCCGCTGTTGCGTTGAGGCCCATCAGGATTTTTTAGTCAAATTCTAGAATATAGCACATTTCCAGTCTACATAAGGTTCTTTCCCTATCACCACCTCTTCTATTAAAGGGTACACTGTCAATTATGTAGTATTTTAAGGTCTTGGGATCTGATTGATGGTACTCTTTAAAATGGCGGGCTACCGGGTATTTAGAGTCTGGTGCACTATTGCTCTGATATATTGTAAAATTCTCTTGTATTTATTACATTTTTTTAAATTATAGTTCAATTCAAACTTATTAGTGTAAATAAAATGTTTTTAATTGATATATGTTTAAATATATGTATGTGTTAAACTTGTTTAACTTTTTGAAAGTATGTTTATTTGTTATATTTGTTAAAATGTATATTAAATATATATATTGTTTATTACATAAATATTACTATTATAATTTAAGATGTATATATTTTTAAATCGATATTTAATACAACAATATTATAGTAAGCAATAATTTGTTCTCAATATTTTTGTACCTAACTTTTTAAATATAGGTAGACAATATTTTTGTAGTCAATATTTTTGTCTCAATATTTTTGCAGGTCGATGTTTCACTAGTCAATATTTTGTCAGTGAACCCCAACATGTATTGGCATGGGCTTCTGACATAAAACATTATATTTGTGGAGTTGTTGAACATGAACAGTATGAGGCATACTTCCATAGTCTATCAAGACTTATAAAATAGCAACAAATGCTTCAGCTATTAACTCCTCTTCCAAGTGATGTGTTGGCTCGATGGTACGTATGCCCTAGTTTTTTGTCTTTTACAAAACTTTATTTGCTCTCTGTGTAATTATCAAGCTAATTTTCTTTAAAAGAATGGGCAAAATGTGTGATAATCTTCAGATTGATGACTATATGGTGTGGACAAGCTCTTCTTGTGAAGAAATCCTGTGCAATTATATTGATGCAATGAGATAAAATGAGCACTCTCGAGCATTCTCCATATGCCATGGCTTTGACAATGTTTCTGCCAGTGTCAGTGGCATTGAATCCTTAAATGCATAGGTTCAAGCAATTTATTCAGTTCTTGTAGAATGTTGGCAGCTATTTGTGCGCGTACAGTCTGTATCTTGATATGTTGTCCGTATGTCTGTATTGAGACCTATATAGTGCACATCACTCTCCATTGCATTAGCAATCAGCCATAGAACTTATCATGTGCAGCTATAACACTGTAACATAAAATAATTCATATCCACACATTCTAGAAACCTCCTCTCCTTACAACAAGGGCAAGGAGAGGAAGTCAATCACTAATAGTTTAGTCAGATTCCTATTGTGTAAATGAGGCAGGTGATGGTTACCATGGTGCAATGCGTCTTAGCCGTATGCAGTCTTGGGAAGGGTTTTTGCCTGTATTTAGTGTTGATCCCATCTCAGATGACTTTTATGAGAGTAGGCTACTTGGACCCATTGTGGCGACCACAACATGTCAATTTACTTGTCTCAAGCAGAATGCATACTCTGAGCATAAAGGCTGCTTGTCTCAAACAAAGAATTATCATCATTCCAATAACCCTCTCCTTTTATCCCTTCAGGTGCTCTTTCAGCAACACTCATCTCTCTTATGTGCAGTTCTGCTGCAGCTGCTGCTAATATGACATGGGGGCAATGTGGGGGGGAAATAATAAAAAATGACCTACCTTTTGCTGCCTGCACCATGACCTTCTGCTCCCGCACCACGCCTCGCTGCTCCTCTGCTCCCAGCACTGCTTCCCATGTAATCCCATTGCTTCTCTCATGCTATTACTCCCAGCATGAGAGAAGCACTAGGATTGGGCCGGGAGGAGGGGGGGAGGGCAGGTTTCGCAATCCAGCAGGGACTGGGAGCCTGTGCCCAGAGCACTGCGGATATCTCCAAGGAACAGCCTGGAGAAATTTAAGTATGCATGTTGGTTTGGCTGCCCTAGGTCAGCCAGACAATCTTTCAATGCCTACCACTCCTCCTCCCCCTGCTGCTGAGGCTACCCCATTAGCCCGCCCCACCCTAGACTACACGACTCTGGAAGTGAAAAATAAAATATCAATAAAATAGTTTTTCAGTTTAGTAAAGTTTTATTTTGTTTAAGAAAAAAGTACAGCATAATATAACATCATGACAAAAATCAGAACCAATATGAGAGAACAATGAGAGAGAGATGGAGAGGAAAAATGGTTCAGATAAAATATGAAAAGGAAGAAAATGGAAGAAAGAGAGAAAGAGTTGAAAAGAAAAGAAGAAAGAGGGGGAGAGAGAGAGAGGGAGGGAAGGTTAGGGAGGTCAATAAAATAGTTTTATTGGTATTTTTTTTCTTTCTGCTGCATTTTTGCAGTAGGGCGGCGCTCCTCCGCTATAGCGGAGTAGCCACCCCTGGCGCAGTTCTCATATATTTGGAACTTTGCTTTTCATGTAAGGCAGTAGGCTCCTAACATCAAAATGTCCTACAGGCTTTCTAGGATTGACTGGTTGACTGCACAATAAGATGTTAGTAATGTGTTCCTTATTAGACCTAAATGTTAGAAAGTTCTAAACCAATAGGTAGAGCTTCTTCATAGAGCGAAGCACAGCTTCTTCATGGCTGTAAACTCAGAAATTTAAGTGGAGGACAACTGAGTTTGCTTTTCTTTATGGCGGACTGGGACTGTGGTGGCGGCTGTGGGGGTCGTTTTTAGAATGAAGATAGAAGCAGGTGGGGTAGGACAGGAGCAGGCTGAGTAGAGGAGTCATGTTTGTTGGATACTACCGCAGTGTCCTCTCTCCTGCTTCTCCTTGGGTTGCAGTATCACTTAGCAGAGAGGTCCTCTGACGCTGGCCTCTGTCATTCACAGACCTGGCTCCACTTAACTATCTCCAACCTTCAAGTAATACAATATAAGAAAGCAGACTGTCAGAAACCACATTCGAGTTAATAAAATAGAAGTCATCATAAAATATAACAATAATACCAAGTGTAACCTGGTTGACATAGTGAGTCATATGGTAGACAACTGCAGTGACACGTCGCAGGAAAAAAAGATGTTGCCAAATCTTGAAATTCAGTTTTCTTATATATACACATGTCACCACTAAAGTGTGTTCATATGTAAACATATGACACACTACCTATAGGTTCAGTGTGGTCTTGCAGTGAAAAAAAAAAACATATTTTACCTTTCAATTTTCTTTTTGCAGATGCTGGAATATGAGGTCTTTTTTGAGATGGGATTTACTGATAGGTATGGCACGACAAGCAGGAGCCTTGCTGATACAACCTATATCACTACACATATCTACCTTCAACCATGCCCTCAGGTAATCCAGATTGGACCTTTTTTCCTAAAGACAAATGTGTGTACAGCATGAAGCAAGTTTCTGTTATGCTACAGCAGTGCCCATCTCATAACCCTCATATGAGGAACCCACCTTTTGACACACAGTAATCTGCAAACACCCAGTCCATAATTGTGAGTTGTGGAGATACATTCTCACACTCTAAGGCCCTGATTACAAGTTGGTCAGAATTTTCCAATCCTAATTTACAACCCTGCATGTGCAGGGATCAAAACTCCGGGTGTAGGGCTATTTACCACATCAAGTACTTTCCAGGTGAGTTAAATATTGCATTCTTTGTGAAATTAGAGCAGGCCAAACCCGCTGGGATTTTAAAGAGTTGTTTATGAAGGCACTTTTAACATGGGAGTAGTGAGGCAAAAGAGGCGCAAGAGGCTTGTAAATAAGTCTACTGCGGGTCTTGGTTGTTATCAAAAGAAAACCTGGACCATACACCAGTTTGTACCTGGGGGCAGATTAACAAGCACCTTGTGCGTCTATTACGGCACCGTTGCGTCACTTTTGTGACGTAGCGGCGGCACAAAAGATGCGCCATGGTGCGGGGTATTTACAACGTAACGCATCTCCTAGATGCATCACGTTGTAAAACCCTGCACCATAAGGAGGCGTTCCTGTGCAGGGGGGGAGGGGTACCTGTGCAGGAAAGCCCCCTAAAAGTGCCTGAGTGAAATCTACAAGATTTCACGCAGGCACTTTTCGGCCAATGCTGCGTCATAACCCTGCACCTGCTTGAAGCAGGCGTAAGGCTTGACGCAGCATTTGACAGATTGGGCACCCGAGAGCATTGCTCGAGCTGCGACGCGCTTGCAACGCAACTCCAGCAATGCACCGCCTTTACGGCACAGATGCGTCACGCATCTGTGCCGTTTTTGCCCCATGGTGTGCCGCATTGTAAATGTGGCGCACCATGGGTGGCGGAGCTGTGGCGCACAATAACTGGCGCGTCCCTGGGGATGCATCAATTATTATAAATCTGCCCCCCGGACTTTTATATTTCCACTAAAAGCATTGGAAACATTGAGGCTTATTTACAAGCCCCTTGCGCCGTCGTACGTCACTTTTTCTATGTTAAAAGTGACGCATAGGCGGCGCAAGGGGCTTGTAAATAAGCGCCGCTGTTTTTGTATTCACCTGATGTATCTCAGCATTTGTAGGGAGGCGCGAGCAGTTAGGAGGATACAGACTGAAGGGCATCTCAAAGTCACCTGCTCATCCGGGCCGGTTTCTCTCCGCACGTGCCGGTTCCATGCCGCCTCCTCTGTGCAAGCCTCAGCCCTCGCTCAGAGCAGCCTGCTGCTGGCAGCGGGTCCGGCGCAGGGATACATGACCGCGCTCTTCTCCTTGTTGTCTCCAACGCATGACAGATCTACTCTGCACGCGCATCCATCCCCACATTGGCACGAGGTAAGCGCCTGCATCATCGGTAATCATTGTGATCGGCGAGGACGTTTGGAGCGAGCACCTGACATACGGAGCCGGGGAGCAGAGGGGCGTGGGGGGGGGGGGGGGTCTCAGGAGCCAGACACCGCCGTCCGGGATACTCCAGAGGGGGCCCTTGCAGCTCTTTTCATGAAGAATTAGGTCTGAATACATTGGATGGATTAGAAGGGCGTGAATTGGATACATTGGATATTTTGGTGACTCTGTCGCATCCAGAATTGGCGCGCGGACGCTGCATGTATGCAACTGTGTTGTGTTACCCTATATCGAATTAAAGACCCGCTGGCGTCTTTTCACTCCAAAACGGGCATAGGGCAGGGTCATGACAAGCCCTTGGACAAGGTGACATTATAGGAAGTGACACAATGTGGTGCTTGGTCCTGAATATTTTACAAGAAGCGACATCGGTGTTGTAAGAATGAAGCGGATCATGTGCACTAACACTGCAGACGTCATGACGGGGTCTTTGCTTGGAGAAACACAAGGTCTGATAAGACAGGCCCATAAACTAAAGGAGACACCAAGGATGAGTACAACATGAACAGCCTCGTTGGCAACCACCCTGTCTGGAGCATTGTGTACTCTGTACATAAAAGGTAGCCATGTAATAATATTATATGAGATAATATACCCCCTACCTTGTAAGCTACCAATGACGTATATGACAATACAGAGAATTAAGGCCGAAGGCTGACTTCCTATACAACATGGGTGCTTGCAAACACCCAAGGGAAAAAAATGTGATCTGTGTTGTGTGGAAGGGCCACATTGATGACAGTAGAGTAGCAGTTGAGGGAGGCTGGTCCCGGCTTCCCCACTTTAATAAATTGTGTGATTCTAGGCAATTAAATTATTGCACATTCCCTCCTTTTTCTTAATTTTCAGATATAAAAAGAACTAGAAACACATGACTACAGAATGAGTGCTGTACGCAACTTTCCCCTGTGTACGATAATGTTGTCAACGGGTAAGGAGGGAGAGAAGTTAGCCTAATGGCTAGGGTGGTCCTCCTCGAAACTGGGGAACTGGGTTCGAGTCTTGGCAACGATGCTGAATATCTTGTGATTCTGAGCAAATCACTTAATCTCCCAGCGCCTAACTAAAAAGAATGTGTCCTCATATAACGCGACTGGTGCTATGTAAGGCGCTTTGATACTCGATTCGGATCAAGTTTGCGCTTTATAAAATTCAGTAAAATACAAATTACATTTTTTTTTCAACCTAGGCCCATCAGAGTACACATAACAATTGACTTGCCACTCAGTTGACTATTGCGATTGTCAGCAGTGTGGGTTGAAGGAATCATGAATGTTTATACAATATCGCTATAAAAAAAATCACTTCTCAAAGCAATAGTTAAATCTGATGTACTAAAGTGAAACAATTCTGTGGGTGCTAATGAAATACACTTTTTGAATATATCATGCTTTCATTCCTTTGTAGCAAGATGTCTTTAAAAATGAAAGTGTTCCTAAAGTTAAGTGGTGCAAGAAACCTTAGTTGCTGCCTTTCTTTAAATTCAATTAACCAGCTGCGGCCGCTACAGGTAAGAGCGGTGGGGCCAGGTGAGGGAGGTTTTCGAGAGAAGACTAAGAGGGAAAATTGTTATTATTTTTTTTTCCCATGGTCATCTCTCGAAATCCACTCTCACCTGGCCTCACTGCCTAACCACTCCTACCTGCGGCGGCCACGGCTGCAATTAACTTGAAAACAAATTCTTGCCTATTTATTTAACATCTTATTAACCCATTCACTGCGGCGGCAATTCTGCCGCAGTGCTAGGGAGTGGGGGGGCTGCACGGCTCACCTGCGCTTGTGACGGAAGCGCTCCGTCACGCACCTCGGGTGAGCTGTGCTAGTGACGGAACGGTTCCGTCACGAACGCGCCGGCTCAATAGAACACGCCGCGCAGGCGTGGCGAGTGGGCCGTGACGGAACCGTTCCGTCACTAGCACAGCTCACCTGAGGCGCGTGACGGAACGGTTCCGTCATAAGCGCCGAACGGGTTAATGTTCAGTTTGGTTCAACTCAACAATATCCCGGTGCTGCTGTTGACCAGAGAACTGCAATTAAAGACCCGGTCAGCTGCATGCAGCTCCCGGATCGTACTTTGAGTATCACAGCTTTACAGGGTCATGGAGCACACAGGTGACAATATCGTTACATTGTATGGCAGGCAGTATTTTATTTCTTATAATATACGTCACCCCATCGCCATTCACTCAAGCTACTGAAATTCTTGATGTGTTGTTCTTTAATGTGAAAGAGATACTATAGTTGCAGACATGAGAAATAAAAGCAGAATCTAATGCAAAAACAGATACATTACAAAGCTGTTAGCAATTGTGTGGAAAAATATATTAGAATCAGTTCAAAGTAAGTCAGATTTTGAAAATGATGAGGCTTAGAAGGTGTAAATATATGCACAGATATTCTCTATTTCCTGTAATGACATTTAGAAATGAAAATATATACATGTTTCCATAAATATCTTTTTTCCTCTCCTCACCTTTCGTTCTACTTTTTCAAAAGTACAGCAGTAATTAAGCTCCTTTCCCTGCCATACATCTTGGGGGCTGGCAGCCGGCATTATGACATCACAAGTGAACTGATATAACTTATATATCAGCAGAACCACTAGCTCATCTCATTATTACATGTGACTAGAGACGTCACAATAAACCCATGAAAAGGACATTTTATGCAAGCTTTTCCACAGAGATATCAGTTTCCCTTCCTTAATGTTTCTATAATGTACAGCTAGCTTGGGAACACAAGAATACTGTTTATCAATGGGGAGTGTTGGGAGAGATGTAGTATCAGAAGGTGATTGAAACATTTCAACTACTATGTATTCCTAGTTTAAACATATGGGGGCAGATTTACAAGCCCCTTGTGCCTCTTTTGCGCCGCCGTTGCGTCACTTTTCTGAAGCAGCGGCAGCGCAAAAGATGCGCCATGGTGCGGGCTATTTACAATGTGACACATCTGGGAGATGCGTCCCGTTGCAAAGCCTTGGGCCTTAAAGAGGCGTTCTGGTGCAGGGGGGGGGGGGATGTTCCGGCACAGGAACGCCTCCTAAAAGTGGCTGAGTGAAATCTACAAGATTTCACTCAGTCACTTTTAGGCCAATACTACGTCAAAACCCTGCACCTGCTTGAAGCAGGCGTAAGGATTGACACAGCATTAGTAGAATGGGCCCCCTAGGGCAGTGCTGGAGCTGCGTCGCGCATTCTTTCTTTCTTTCTCCCAATCACCCAGAAAGCCTTTTCTTTTAACCCACTCTAACGGACCAACAGGTTGGCGACTGACCCTCTGCATATGCAGGCGCACTGGTGGATTCAATTTAGAATTCATAACTTTAATTGCTTTCTGGGTGCGCTGCACAAGTGACTCCAGAAAGCAGCAGAGAGGAAGCTGCAAGTGATATTCACTCCCTCCCTTGGTACAGGACTTCAAAGCAGGAGAAACAAAGGGGAGGGTGGTAGGAGCATATATAGGCACACAATGGATTGAGCTCAGGGGGCAGATTTACTAGTTTTTCACGTAACACACTGCAGCTGCTTGAAATGCAACGCTGCGTGCAAAGGCGAGAGGAAGTGAGTGTCCTATTTTCTAAAATAAGGCACTCTCTGCCTCTCTGGTGCTGAAATCAGCTGCTGTGCACCATGGAGACACCTTTGTGCCATGGTGCAAGGGTGTGTCTGTGAGTCCAGCATAGGTTATGTGATAGATGAATAGCCTCTCAGTACCAAATACTATACACAGACAGACTCACTCTAACCATTTTCCCACTTTGTATGTGTACTATATATGTACTTGCACACATGCAAAGTCAAAAAAGAAAGGAGAAATTATAGCATTTCTCCTTCCATGCGCCTATTTGAAAAGGATGCAGTTTTCTCACGCTAAACCCAATCTACTTTATTTAGTAAATTGGGTTTAGCATGAGAAACCCTGGGTGGATGCAAGGGAATGCCCATGGACCACCCATGGTACGCCCCCGTGGAGCAAAGTAATGCAAAATTAGTTTCCATTATTACCAGGAAAATAAATTGTAAAAAAAGCTTGTAAAAAAAGATTTTGCATCACTTTTGTGATGCAAACATGGAGCAAAATCTAATTAAATCTCTCCGGATGTCTCAAGACTTAAACATTATCAATGAAGTCAGCTCACCAGGTTTGAATGTTGGCAGCCCATCCACCTGGTAAAATCTACACCATGTTTTTGTCCTCCTGATATTTTAGCCTAAATCTGTTTCCCTGTCCAGATACTTCTATTTTATTGTCTATGTCAGTGCTGTTAAGTTGCTGGATGTTTCTCTGTCAATTTATGTAGCTGTGAGTGTCTGTGTCTAACTGAATGTTTTTATATGTCAGTGTGTGTGCCACTTGCTATTATAGTGAGTTTGTCCTTATCTATCTCTGAAGATCAATGTGTTTTCATGCTTGTCTGAGATCTATTAGACACTTTTCTGTGTCATTGTATTGACTATGTGGTACAAAAGGGGGTGGTGATGGACAGAGCATCTGAATCAATCAAACACTCACACCCAGTCAAAAGATCTGGGTTTAATCCATCACCGTTCTTTAGCCCACTCTGCCACCCCAGTTCAGACATGGGTATATGCAAATCAGTCTGACCCTGTGCCTCATGGGAACAGTCCAGCCCAAACTGCCAAGCCATGTCTTCCCTGGACCGGAAACAAGCTTCCGAGGACGGGTTTCTGGCATTCAAGCCGTCTTCAGCCCGGCTTGCTTGAATCCAGTGGCAAAGTGAGCAAGGGACTCACGTCTGAGCATACCCTGCCATACTTATGGTGACCAAAAGCGGTACAAAAGGGGGTGGTGAAGGATGGAGCATCTGAATCAATCAAACACTCACACCCAGTCAAAAGATCTGGGTTTAATCCATCACCGTTCTTTAGCCCACTCTGCCACCCCAGTTCAGACATGGCTATATGCAAATCAGTCTGACCCTGTGCCTCATGGGAACAGTCCAGCCCGAACTGCCAAGCCATGTCTTCCCTGGACCGGAAACAAGCTTCCGAGGACCGGTTTCTGGCATTCCAGCCGTCTTCAGCCCGGCTTGCTTGAATCCAGTGGCAAAGTGAGCAAGGGACTCACGTCTGAACATACCCTGCCACACTTATGGCGGCCAAAAGCGATACAAAAGGGTGTGGTGATGGACGGAGCATCTGAATCAATCAAACACTCACACCCAGTCAAAAGATCTGGGTTTAATCGATCACCGTTCTTTAGCCCACTTTGCCACCCCAGTTCAGACATGGCTATATGCAAATCAGTCTGACCCTGTGCCTCATGGGAACAGTCCAGCCCGAACCAGGGAAGGCATGGCTTGGCAGTTCGGGCTGGACTGTTTCCATGAGGCACAGGGTCAGACTGATTTGCATATAGCCATGTCTGAACTGGGGTGGCAGATTGGGCTATAGAACGGTGATGGATTAAACCCAGATCTTTTGACTGGGTGTGAGTGTTTGATTGGTTCAGATGCTCCGTCAATTATCACCCCCTTTTGTACCGATTGTATTGACTATTTACACAATGCTAACCCAGCTGCAAGAGTATTTGAGTTCTCTAAAGGCAGCAAGAAGAGGAAATTGAGAGCTGAGAGATGGCCCTTGTCCGTGAATGGCTGTTGGACACAACCAATATATTACAATGGATACAGCCAGTGTCTGACAGTGGACACAGATTTTGTCTGAGCAATGGACACAGCCAGTAACTGATGATGGACAAAGCCAATATCTGACAGTGGACACATCCAATGCCTGACAATGGACACAGCAAGTGATTGAAGATGGACACAGCCAATGTATGACACTGGGCACAGCCAGTGTATGACACTGGGCACGGCCAGTGTCTGACAATGGACACAGCCAATGTCTAAAAATTAACAAAGCCAATGTTTGACAGTGGACACAGCGAATATGTGACAATGGACACAGCCAGGGTCTGACAATGGACACAGTCTATGCCTGACAATAGACACAGCCAAAATGTGAAAATGGACACAGCTAATGTCTGACAATGGACACAGTGTGAATAAGACTATCCCTTGGCTCAGTTCAATAGATATTGAAGCCCAAATACTCGTCTTGGACACAAGCAACTAAAGGTTAAATCATAAACATGGCAACAATATTTGTATGAAAATATAAAAAATATTTTATTAAAACAATTAACAATTCCGAATTGTATGAACACGACACTTGATAAAAATAGAGTTAAACGACTCTATGCAGAAATTATAAAAACATCATCACATAAATGTGTTAAAAAACATGAATGAAACATGTATATGCAAAATTACTAAACAATTGATCGAAAGAAAGACCTGCTCAAGTTATATAAAGACATATAGGACAGACATTTGGTGGGAGAGAAATTAAACAAACACAGACAGTCACAATTTGTCATTAAATTATGCACATTAAATATCCAATCTAGCTCAAACCAAAACCCGACTTCTTCTCGATGTTCTTGGGGCGAGTTTGGTAGTTTAATTGTGCACTAGTATGCGTCGACGTGTTTCGATGGCCTTTTTAGATGATTGCCATCTTTGTCAAGACTTGTAATCTTGTTTATGACTCTCCTACAGTGGCACTGGATGGTTGCCTTTATGCATAGATCCTGTTGGTAAATATATTTCAATAAGTATATGGCATAAAGTAACATGTTATTGTCACTGTGAATATTACTTTAGGCATGATCAGCTTATGTTGGATAATGTTATCGGCATTTATCATTACCGTTTTACATTTGTTATATCCACAAGGTTGACAGAGCAATGATCAACTACATCTTATTGTGGTATCATCCCTGGAAAATTTCTAGGCACATACTTTTGGAAAAACATCTTTACATCACAACTTATTTATCCTACCAGTATGTGGGCTTCTGTTGTAAGGATTACCCAAAAGCTATCAAACTGGGTACCCGTCATATTGGTAACTCGTAGGGGCATGAATCCTCGCTTATACATGCCCTGAGTTTACTCCCATTGTATATTGGGGGTGGAGCAAAAGAGTAGATTACCTTAAATCATCTTTCTTGTGTGGTATAACGCTCTAAGCATTATGAATTAATGGATGGTGTTCTGAAACTGTCTTGGCCTGCAAAGATATAAGTTGCCAAAGTTGTATTCACATATTCTATTTATAGTACTATGTCAATGTTGATATTTGAAGAATTTAGATTACCTGGATATAGTATCCCCTTTGGAAAATGTTAGTCCTGATTAAACATTCTTGCTCCTGAATTGGGAGATATGGGGGCATGGATGAAATCACACCTGCACAGCAAATATAGATATTATTGTACGAGGGTGTTGTCATTAATTATATTTTAATTCTATGGTCTCTTGGTCACTATTGGGTTGCATGTGCAAAAGTACCTGAAGAAATGTTATCCTCAGCTTGGTACTTCCGTTCCTTTCCGCTTACTGTTTACTGTTTTGACAGGGGACACCCTCCGTTTACTTTGTGTCCTAAAATAAATGTAGGTAGTATTAGGGGTACCGCTGTTCTGAAGCCATTCTCAGTGGGGAGCTTGCAGGGGATCTTACCTATTAATAACGAATGAGGGGTCTTGGGATCGGGTGGTAGTGGCAGGGTGCCTAGTTCCCTCTCAGAAAAGCCTGGCGTGCCTAAGGGATAATGGAGATGAGGAGAGTAGTTAGTTAGCTCTCTCATTCTATAGTGCGAGGCTCCCAAGGTTGTTGGACCATACCTGTCTCTCTGTATCTGTTCTCGTCCCACCCGTCCGTGTGGCTTCTGTCTTGTTCTCGGTCTTCCGTCTTCCGAGACAGTGCTAATTTTCGTTGGCGGTGGGAGTCTTTTTTTATACTCCGTTACTGGCAGATAATTGGCATGTCTTTAATTTAAAACAGCTGTGTGGGGTTAGCGTCTGGGCGGGATCTTGTTTATGCCTGATGCGACGCGGGTTGAGTTACTTCCGCGTTCCATGCCTCATATTAGCTTAAAGCACGCCTCGTTTTGGCTACGCTTCGCGTATCATGATTGTGAATCTTGGCCATTCTAGGCCTCGCCCTGTAATTCTTATTTTAATGAAAAAACTTTCGTTTATTTTGGCAAGTATCCTTTGGATACTTACGTCTCATTGGGACAGTTTTTCTAATTTGTACAGGGTCAATGTTATATGAGTCTAGACCGCGCGGTGGAATAATACCGCGTTTCAAGCCTCGTTCTGAGTTGATGGTCCATGTTGTTTAAATCTGGAGCGCGCGGTGGGAATGCTACCGCGTTGCAAGCCTCGTTCTAAGTTGATGCGCGCCTCGTTTGAATTGTATTTACGAACATAGGGCTTTGCTGTGGACAAATCTATTTATCTGCGCTTGGGCTGTCCGCCCTATTTACACAAAAAATAATGTTATTATCAACTACACATCATAGATGTAATAATAGTATTTATTCACTATTTGGTTCACACTATACTTCACACCTTGTTTATATTGAACCAAGTGGGACCCTATGTAGTGATCATATAAGCTGACACCTTGTTTAAGTGGACCAAGATAAATACCATGTACTAGTCTAGGGAAGTGTCATGAATTTTATGGGGGTTTGTCTTACAGGTTCTAAATTATTTTCATCCATTCCTCCCTAGAATTTAGGCCCTTCTCAATGGTTTCCAAATAGCATATAAACCATTGTTCTCGTTCCTTTCTTTTGGCCTCAATACTACCTCCGCGTCTACTGACAGTTATTTTTTCAAGGATGTACCACGTGAATTCTTCACAGCCATGTTTTTTCTCCTGGTAGTGCTGTGTTAGTGGTGCATTTTCTTTGTTATTTCTAATTGCTGATTTGTGTTCTAGGAGTCTGATTCGTAGCTCCCTGCCAGTCTCTCCCACGTAGCCTAAGCCACAGGGACAAACTAGCAGGTACACCACGTTCTTACTCCTGCAATTATTTAAACTTCTGGGTATTAATGTTGTGTTGTTGAAAATTAGTTTCTTAGTCACAATGCAATTAGGACAAATTGCACAGGATCCACATTTGTAGTTTCCTCTTGCCTTTGCATTATCTATTAAGGTGGTTTGGAAGGTCTCACAAGGATTTTTATAGGTTCTCACTAGACTGTTTTTAATGGTTTTATTTCTGCGAAACGAGAAAAGTGGTTTGGGTAGTGGTGCAGGTAGGCCACTGTTGAGGATTTTCCAATTTCGATATACTATATTTTTGATTTTGTTACTTATGTTAGAATATTGGCTTACAAAGACTATTCTGTCTTGAGTTTTATTAGTCTTTTCTTTGTTCATGTCTAATAATTTGTCCCGGTCATAGAACCTAGCACGTTTTAATGATTGTTTAATTAATTTCTTGGGGTAACCCCTGTCTTGGAGTTTTTTTTCCATGGTTTCTGCATGTTTATAAAAATCAGTTAGATTTGTACAGTTGCGCCGTAAGCGTAAGAATTCCCCAAATGGGATATTGTTTTTCTGGGCTTTGGGGTGATTGCTTTTATATTGTAAGAGAGTATTTTTATCGGTCGGTTTTGTGTATAACTCTACTTCTAATTGACCGTCGTTCTCTTTGATTTTTATGTCTAAGAAATTTACGCTTTTGTTACTGTAATTTGCAGTAAACTTCAGGTTCCTGTCTCCAAGGTTTAACCATTCTAAGAATGAGTCTAGTTCCTCACTAGCACCATTCCAGACGAAAATAATATCGTCGATGAAACGATGCCAGTGAGTCACATTTTCAAAGAACGGTGCCAATTCATTGTATACATGTTTTAGTTCAAAATGGCTGACATACAAGCATGCCAGACTAGGGGCACATGTGGCCCCCATGCTGGTCCCCATTACCTGCTGGAACAGTTCATCTCTGAATAGAAATACATTGTTTTTCAACACTAACTCGACGCAACCAAGTATGAAATCTATATTACCTCCCTTGAGATCTTCAGTTTCCAAAATAGAGGCCAAAACCTCTATTGTATCATTCTGGGGTATATTCGTGTACAGAGCTTCGATGTCCAAGGTGACCAGGATCTGGGTCACCTTGTCGAAGCTCTGCCCCTCGAATACCGCAATCGCATGCGCTGTGTCCCTCAGATATGACCGCTGTTTCTGGACAATAGGGCGCAAAAATAAATCCGCATATTTGCTAAGCGGTTCTAATATAGAGCCCAAACTGCTCACTATGGGCCTCATTGGAGGGTCGTTTACATTCTTATGAATTTTAGGCAATCCATATATTGCCGGTGTGGTTGGGTCACTATTGTACAAGAATCTGTACTCTTCGTCACAAATTAATTCATTTTCTTTACCAAAATTTAAGAATGTAGATACATCTCTTTTAAGTTTGTTGATCACATTATTGTGGACTGGGATATAGTGTTCTCTCACATTCAAAAGGGTTCTCATACGCGAGTTGTAGTCGTCTGTATTAAAAACTACTACCCCTCCGCCTTTATCGGCAGGTTTAATCGTTATGGACTCATCTTCTTGCAGTGATTTGAGGTCTTCCCTTTGACATTTTGGTAAATTGTTACATTGTCCCTGTGTGTTACTAACTATGTTCTTAATTTCAATTTCTACTATTTTTTCGAATAATTCTACATTCTTGTCTATTTGGTTTAGGCTTGGTGTGAAGACTGATTTTGGTTTGAGACCAGTTACATTGGGTTTCGGTACATACTCTTTGTCAGAGAAGAATCTGTTAAGTCTGATTTTTCTAAAAAAGCTTTTTGTGTCTTTTTCTAGTTCAAATTTATTTGGGTAAGCTGTTGGTGCAAAGCTAAAACCTAATTTAAGTACTTCTTGCTCCTCTCTGGAGAGAATTTTGTTCGAGAGGTTTATTATCGGGAATTCATCTACCTCCAGTATCTGGCATTCCTGGTTTTTAGAAAGTTGGGGGTTATCTGGTTTGGAGGTGCCGGGTTCCTCGTGGGTTCTTGTCTCGAGTGATTCCGGTAGCCCCTTTGGCCCCTGTACTGGCGATTCCCTAAAAAATGTTGGGGTTCGCTCTGATAATTGGACATGGGTCTACCTCCAAGTTCATTGATGTGTTCTTCATCGTCACTTGAGCCTGAGGTTTCGGAGAAGGTTACTCTCCTGTTGTTGCCCCCTCTGGAATAGACCTGTCTCGGGTATTGGGGCTTTTCCCACCTTTGCTCACTTCTGTTCGTGTAGTAGTCTTTGTTAAGAAATGGGTACACTGTTTCTGCGCTAAATTTCTCGATATCTTTTCTTAGTTTGGTTGCCTTTTTATTTGTTAAATATTCTCTGTACCCTTCAGTTTCTTGTATTAATTTATCTAATTTCTTTTTAATATCCTCTATTGTTGTATTGCTTTTAATTTTAGCCTCCAATTCTTCAATTTGTTTACATTCGAAGACCATTACTTCTTGTGCTGTCTCGATAATTAAAATTAGCCAGTCTCTACTACATCTATTGGCAATGTGCGTCCAAATTTAAAAAATTTTCATTGTCGGTAAAGAGCCCCAGTTCATTCCTTATCCTGAGGCCTAGTGGTATCACTCCTGCTCTTAGATACCCCGTTAGGAATTCGGCATGTAGCTCGGTCCTTATAAGTTTTTTCCTTAAATTTAGGATTTAAATTAGTTCTTCATGGCCGTTTTTATCGGTCACGTAATTGCCTCCTGATTGAGGGTTTTGGTTCAATAATCTATTGAGTTGGTCTTCGGTAAAGCCGAATGTTTTGAATTTATCCATTATTGACTGTGCACCCAAATGGGTGTTATCTAAAGGACTCTAGACTGTAATTTTATTACTAGGGTCCTAATGCACACACTCTCCAGTTCAACGAACTGTACTTTAGTTATCAAGATTTTAGAGAGGGACCCCTTAAAACCAGGGGAATAGGGTACTGTCACACAGTGTGAATAAGACTATCCCTTGGCTCAGTTCAATAGATATTGAAGCCCAAATACTCGTCATGGACACAAGCAACTAAAGGTTAAATCATAAACATGGCAACAATATTTGTATGAAAATATAAAAAATATTTTATTAAAACAATTAACAATTCCGAATTGTATGAACACGACACTTGATAAAAATAGAGTTAAACGACTCTATGCAGAAATTATAAAAACATCATCACATAAATGTGTTAAAAAACATGAATGAAACATGTATATGCAAAATTACTAAACAATTGATCGAAAGAAAGACCTGCTCAAGTTATATAGAGACATATAGGACAGACATTTGGTGGGAGAGAAATTAAACAAACACAGACAGTCACAATTTGTCATTAAATTATGCACATTAAATATCAAATCTAGCTCAAACCAAAACCCGACTTCTTCTCGATGTTCTTGGGGCGAGTTTGGTAGTTTAATTGTGCACTAGTATGCGTCGACGCGTTTCGATGGCCTTTTTAGATGATTGCCATCTTTGTCAAGACTTGTAATCTTGTTTATGACTCTCCTACAGTGGCACTGGATGGTTGCCTTTATGCATAGATCCTGTTGGTAAATATATTTCAATAAGTATATGGCATAAAGTAACATGTTATTGTCACTGTGAATATTACTTTAGGCATGATCAGCTTATGTTGGATAATGTTATCGGCATTTATCATTACCGTTTTACATTTGTTATATCCACAAGGTTGACAGAGCAATGATCAACTACATCTTATTGTGGTATCATCCCTGGAAAATTTCTAGGCACATACTTTTGGAAAAACATCTTTACATCACAACTTATTTATCCTATCAGTATGTGGGCTTCTGTTGTAAGGATTACCCAAAAGCTATCAAACTTGGTACCCGTGATATTGGTAACTCGTAGGGGCATGAATCCTCGCTTATACATGCCCTGAGTTTACTCCCATTGTATATTGGGGGGTGGGGCAAAAGAGTAGATTACCTTAAATCATCTTTCTTGTGTGGTATAACGCTCTAAGCATTATGAATTAATGGATGGTGTTCTGAAACTGTCTTGGCCTGCAAAGATATAAGTTGCCAAAGTTGGATTCACATATTCTATTTATAGTACTATATCAATGTTGATATTTGAAGAATTTAGATTACCTGGATATAGTATCCCCTTTGGAAAATGTTAGTCCTGATTAAACATTCTTGCTCCTGAATTGGGAGATATGGGGGCATGGATGAAATCACACCTGCACAGCAAATATAGATATTATTGTACAAGGGTGTTGTCATTAATTATATTTTAATTCTATGGTCTCTTGGTCACTATTGGGTTGCATGTGCAAAAGTACCTGAAGAAATGTTATCCTCAGCTTGGTACTTCCGTTCCTTTCCGCTTACTGTTTACTGTTTTGACAGGGGACACCCTCCGTTTACTTTGTGTCCTAAAATAAATGTAGGTAGTATTAGGGGTACCGCTGTTCTGAAGCCATTCTCTGTGGGGAGCTTGCAGGGGATCTTACCTATTAATAACGAATGAGGGGTCTTGGGATCGGGTGGTAGTGGCAGGATGCCTAGTTCCCTCTCAGAAAAGCCTGGCGTGCCTAAGGGAAAATGGAGATGAGGAGAGTAGTTAGTTAGCTCTCTCATTCTATAGTGCGAGGCTCCCAAGGTTGTTGGACCATACCTGTCTCTCTGTATCTGGTCTCGTCCCGCCCGTCCGTGTGGCTTCTGCCTTGTTCTCTGTCTTCCGTCTTCCGAGAAAGTGCTAATTTTCGTTGGCGGTGGGAGTCTTTTTTTATACTCCGTTACTGGCAGATAATTGGCATGTCTTTAATTTAAAACAGCTGTGTGGGGTTAGCGTCTGGGCGGGATCTTGTTTATGCCTGATGCGACGCGGGTTGAGTTACTTCCGCGTTCCATGCCTCATATTAGCTTAAAGCACGCCTCGTTTTGGATACGCTTCGCGTATCATGATTGTGAATCTTGGCCATTCTAGGCCTCGCCCTGTAATTCTTATTTTAATGAAAAAACTTTCGTTTATTTTGGCAAGTATCCTTTGGATATTTACGTCTCATTGGGACAGTTTTTCTAATTTGTACAGGGTCAATGTTATATGAGTCTAGACCGCGCGGTGGAATAATACCGCGTTTCAAGCCTCGTTCTGAGTTGATGGTCCATGTTGTTTAAATCTGGAGCGCGCGGTGGGAATGCTACCGCGTTGCAAGCCTCGTTCTAAGTTGATGCGCGCCTCGTTTGAATTGTATTTACGAACATAGGGCTTTGCTTTGGACAAATCTATTTATCTGCGCTTGGGCTGTCCGCCCTATTTATACAAAAAATAATGTTATTATCAACTACACATCATAGATGTAATAATAGTATTTATTCACTATTTGGTTCACACTATACTTCACACCTTGTTTATATTGAACCAAGTGGGACCCTATGTAGTGATCATATAAGCTGACACCTTGTTTAAGTGGACCAAGATAAATACCATGTACTAGTCTAGGGGAGTGTCATGAATTTTATGGGGGTTTGTCTTACAAGTTCAAAATTATTTTCATCCATTCCTCCCTAGAATTTAGGCCCTTCTCAATGGTTTCCAAATAGCATATGAACCATTGTTCTCGTTTCTTTCTTTTGGCCTCAATACTACCTCCGCGTCTACTGACAGTTATTTTTTCAAGGATGTACCACGTGAATTCTTCACAGCCATGTTTTTTCTCCTGGTAGTGCTGTGTTAGTGGTGCATTTTCTTTGTTATTTCTAATTGCTGATTTGTGTTCTAGGAGTCTGATTCGTAGCTCCCTGCCAGTCTCTCCCACGTAGCCTAAGCCACAGGGACAAACTAGCAGGTACACCACGTTCTTACTCCTGCAATTATTTAAACTTCTGGGTATTAATGTTTTGTTGTTGAAAATTAGTTTCTTAGTCACAATGCAATTAGGACAAATTGCACAGGATCCACATTTGTAGTTTCCTCTTGCCTTTGCATTATCTATTAAGGTGGTTTGGAAGGTCTCACAAGGATTTTTATAGGTTCTCACTAGACTGTTTTTAATGGTTTTATTTCTGCGAAACGAGAAAAGTGGTTTGGGTAGTGGTGCAGGTAGGCCACTGTTGAGGATTTTCCAATTTCGATATACTATATTTTTGATTTTGTTACTTATGTTAGAATATTGGCTTACAAAGACTATTCTGTCTTGAGTTTTATTAGTCTTTTCTTTGTTCATGTCTAATAATTTGTCCCGGTCATAGAACCTAGCACGTTTTAATGATTGTTTAATTAATTTCTTGTCTGACACTCGACACAGTTATTGACTGACAGGACACCCCTAGACCCCCAGGACACCCTGCCCTCCAGCTGTAGGTGATTCTGTGTCCCAGCACCTCAGGTCCGCCCTTGACCTCGGTGCCCCCTCATTGCTGTTGCTCGTTCTTCCTTCCGTTTTGCCCTCCTGAGTCTCTGTTGTAATTTCGTCTTGTTTTGTTTGTATTTCAATGTATTTCTTTTTTTGGATGTAGGATTGCTATTTTGCCGCTGACTCCCCTGGTGTGTCCCCCCTCCACTCCACGCTTCCCGCCGCTGCTCTATTGCGGCCTCACCCCCTTTTTTCCTGTGTCCCCATTGGCCGCCCCGCTCCCGCCTCCCAGCTGATCCTCCCTCCCACTGCGCCTTAAATGGAGACCGCGCGGACACGCAGCGGACACGCGCAGCGGGCGCGCCGATTATGCGCTGAAGGCACGCCAAAGGCAAGCCCGTCTATGCCCGTCCTCGCCTGGACCGCACCCAGCGCCAGGACTCCTGGCTCTCGTCGACGCCAGACCACAAAACTGACCTACGACGCCGCCACCCTCAACGCACTCAACACCGGTCGAACCCCCGTCTGCTACCGAGCCACCCTGAAACGCACCCACGGACCCTTCACCTGCCAAGCCTGCAAGTTCACCTGCTTCTGGACCTGCACCACACCCGCCAAGCCGAGCACCAGCAGCGACCACCTCAAGTACATCCTGCTCAACACCCGCTCTGTCCACAGACACTCTGTCGAACTCTGGAACCAGCTCGACACAACATCACCAGACGTCGCCTTCCTCACGGAAAGCTGGATGAACGCCTCCTCAGCGCCCGACATCCCCATAGCGTTCCCGGACAGATACAAGATCACCCGCAGGGACCGCGTCAACCAGACTGGAGGAGGCATCGCCATCGTACAGAAGAACACCATCCGCATCACGACCAGCGCCGACGACACCTTCACCGCCGCCGAACACCAACACTTCCAGATACACACCGACCCCAAGACCACCCTCAGAGGCACTCTCATCTACAGACCCCCGGGACCACGCACACAATTCAGCGAAGACATCACAGACTTCATCAGCCCGCACGCCCTCCCCTCCGCTGACTACATCCTCCTAGGGGACCCCAACTTCCACCTGGAGAACAACAAGGAGAGCAACACCACCATCCTGCTGGACAACCTCGCCAACCTCGGACCCAAGCAACTGGTGAACACCCCCACCGGCCACACGCTTGATCCAGTCTTCTCCTCCAGCAAGTACATCGCCTTCAGCCACTCCACTGGACTTCATTGGACGGATCACAGCTGCGTCCACTTCAGCTTCAGAAAAACCACGACTCAACACCACCCGCAACAGGCTCCTCGCAGGAGCTGGAACAAGATCATCGCCGATCAGCTCACCACCTCCCTCAGCCAGAACCCTTCCGCCAGCACAACGGACCCCAACAAAGCAGGCAGCAACCTCACAGAGTGGATCACCAACTGCGCACACGACCTCACACCACTAAACACCCCTCCCAGCAGACAAGGCAGCAAGAAAGCCTCTTGTTTCACCGACGAACTTAAGAACTCCAAGAGGAACTGCCGCACCCTCGAGAAAGCCTGGCGCAACGACCAGACCACAGACAACATGACTGCCCTCAAGCACGCCACCAGCTGTTCCGCACCACCAAGAAGACAGCATTCAAAGAACGACTGGACAACAACGCCCACAACAGCAAGGAACTCTTCAGTCAAGTCAAGTCAAGTCAAGAGATTTATATAGCGCGCTACATACCCATAGGGTCTCAAGGCGCTTGAGGAAGGGTGGGGAGTTACTTGTCGAATATCCAAGTTTTAAGTTGCTTTCTGAATGCTAGGTGGTTATGAATAAGGCGAAGGTGAGTGGGAAGAGAGTTCCAGGTTTTAGCTGCCAGGTAGGAGAAGGATCTACCTCCCATGGTGGTTTTGTTGATGCGAGGTACAGTGGCAAGGGCTTGGTTGGAGGATCGCAACTGACGGGGGGGGTGTAGAAGGACAGTCGTGTGTTGAGGCATTCGGGTCCAAGTTCGTAAAGTGCTTTGTGTGCGTGGGTTAGGAGGCGGAAAGTAATCCTCTTATTTACGGGGAGCCAGTGGAGGTTTTTCAGGTGACCAGAGATGTGTTCTTTATGCGGGATGTCTAGTATGAGCCTGGCTGAAGCGTTCTGGATGCGTTGGAGTTTTTTCTGGAGTTTTGCGGTAGCACCGGCGTATAGGGTGTTTCCGTAGTCTAGGTGGCTCGTGACCAGTGCGTGGGTGACCGTTTTTCTGGTTTCGGTGGGGATCCAGCGAAATGTTTTTTTGAGCATGCGAAGAATGTTGAAGCAAGATGATGAAACGGCGTTGACTTGTCTGGTCATCGAGAGTGAGGAGTCCAGGATGACGCCCAGGTTCCGTGCGTGGTCCGTCGGGATGGGTACTTTACCAAGGGCCTCTGGCCACCAAGAGTCATCCCAGGCAGAGGGGGAGGTGCCTAAGATGAGGACTTCTGTTTTGTCTGAGTTCAGTTTCTGACGGCTGTGCTTCATCCACTCGGCTACTTCTTTCATTCCTTCATGTAGGTTGGTTTTGGCGGTGTTTGGGTCTTTGGTGAGTGAGAGGATCAGTTGAGTGTCGTCGGCGTAGGAGATGATGTTGAGGTTGTGTTGGCGAGCGATGGCCGCGAGGGGGCTCATGTATACAATGAAGAGGGTGGGGCTGAGTGACGATCCTTGTGGCACGCCGCAGATGACTTCAGAGGCCTCTGACTTGAATGGTGGGAGGCGGACTCTCTGGGTTCTTCCGGTGAGGAACGAGGTGATCCAATCCAGTGCTTTTCGTTGGATTCCGACGTTTCTGAGGCGCTGTAGAAGGGTGCTATGACCGACTGTGTCGAAGGCAGCGGAGAGGTCGAGGAGGATGAGGGCGACTGTGTCTCCGTTGTCCAGTAGGGATCGAATGTCGTCTGTTGCTGCGATAAGTGCGGTCTCAGTGCTGTGTTTGGCTCGGAAGCCGGACTGTGAGGAGTCGAGGGATTTGTTGGTTTCGAGGAGCTGGTTGTTGACAGCTTTCTCGATGACTTTGGCCGGGAATGGAAGAAGCGAGATGGGGCAGTAGTTTTTGAGTTCGGTGGGGTCAGCTGTGGGTTTTTTCAGAAGCGCGCTGAGTTCTGCGTGTTTCCAGCTTCCTGGGAAGGTGGCGGAGTTGAGGGAGCAGTTGATGACGTCTCGGAGGTGTGGTGCGATGATAGAGTCTGCTTTGTTGAAGATGTGGTGAGGGCATGGGTCTGTGGGGGATCCTGAGTGGATGGAGTCCACTCAGGATCCCCCGCTCAGCATCGTCAAAGAGCTCTCCAAACCCCAGCGGCGGAAACAACGACATCACTCCCTCGCAAGACCACTGCGACTCCCTCGCCTCTTTCTTCCACCACAAGATCGCCGAAATACACAACAGCTTCTGCGCACCAACCACGCACCCAACCACTGAACCAACGCCCCCCACCACCACCCTCTGCGCCTGGACCCCGGTCAGCACCGAAGACACCCCCCGCACGATTAACACCATCCACTCCGGATCCCCAACCGTCCCCTGCCCCCACCACGTCTTCAACAAAGCCGGCTCCCTCATCGCACCCCAACTCCGGGACATCATCAAGACCTACTTCAACACCGCCACCTTCCCGGAAAGCTGGAAGCATGCCGAGCTCAGCGCCCTCCCGAAGAAACCAACAGCGGACCCCACCGACCTCAAGAACTTCCGCCCCATCTCGCTCCTCCCTTTTCCTGCCAAAGTCATCGAGAAGACGTTCAACAGACAGCTCGCTGCCTTCCTCGAGACGAACGGATCCCTCGACCACTCGCAGTCCAGTTTCCGAACCAATCACAGCACTGAGACCGCCCTAATCGCAGCCACCGACAACATCAGATCCCTGCTCGACCACGGGGAGACAGCGGCCCTCATCCTCCTGGACCCTCCGCAGCGTTCGACACTGTCTGCCACCGCACCCTAGTGCAGCGCCTCAGCAACATCGGAATCCAAGAGAAGGCACTGGAGTGGATCATCTCGTTCCTCGCCGGAAGATCCCAGAGAGTCCGCCTCCCCTCGTTCATATCCGAGGCCACCGAAGTCATCTACGGCGTACCACAGAGATCATCACTCAGCCCAACCCTCTTCCACATCTACATGAGCCCCCTTGCAGCCATTGCACGCCAACACAACCTCAACATCATCTCCTACGCCGACGACACCCAGCTGATCCACTCCCTTACCAACGACCCCGCCGCCGTCAGAACTAGCCTACACGAAAGGATAAATGACGTTGCCGAGTGGATGAAGAACAGCTGACTGAAACTGAACTCAGACAAAATGGAAGTCCTCATCCTGGGGCCATCGCCCTTCGCCTGGGATGACTCCAGGTGGCCACCTGCCCTGGGCACCACTCCCAAGCCAATGGACCACACACGCCTCGTCTCATCATCGTGCTTCAACACCCTGCGCATGCTCCGAAAGATCTTCCGATGGATCCCCACCGAAACCAGGAAAACGGTCACTCAGGCACTCGTCACCTGCCGACTGGACTACGGAAACACCCTCTATGCAGGTACCACAGCCAAACTTCAGAAAAGACTCCAACGCATCCAGAACGCCTCTGCACGACTGGTCCTGGACATCCCCCGACACAGCCACATATCCGGCCACCTGAGAAACCTGCACTGGCTCCCCGTCAGCAAGAGGATCACGTACAGACTCCTCACCTACGCACACAAGGCCCTCCACGACCTGGGCCCCTAGTACCTCAACAACCACCTGACCTTCTACACGCCCACCCGCCAGCTACGATCAACTAGCCTCGCACTCACCGCCGTTCCACGAATCCGCAGAGCCACAGCCGGAGGAAGATCCTTCTCCTACCTAGCAGCCAAGACATGGAACTCCCTCCCCATCCACCTGCGGCTAACCCAGGACCATCTCTCCTTCAGTAAGCAACTCAAGACCTGGCTTTTCGCACAGTAACGGACCCCTCTCCCCCAGCGCCTTGAGACCCTTCCGGTTGAGTAGCGCGCTATACAAATGTCATGATTGATTGATTGATTGATTGATTGTCAGAGGACCTAACCAATTACTGACAATGGACACAGACAATTTGTAACAGTAGGCACAGTGTCTGTCACTGAACTCAGCAAATGTCTGACAATGGCCAATTTCTTACAACAGATAGAGCCACTGCCTGATAACAGACACACCACTGACAATGGACAGAGCCAATGGCTGACAATGGACACAACCAATGCCTGAAAATGGACACAGCAAATGTCTGATAATGAGCACAGCCAGTGTCTGACAATGGATACAGCTAATTTCTGACAATGGACACAGCCAATGGCTGACAGTGGCCACAGGCAATGTCTAATAACGAACGCAGCCAATGTCTGACTCTGGACTGAGCTAATGTCTGGCAATGGACATAACCAGTGTCTGACAATGGACAGAGCCAATGTCTGACAATAGATACATCCATTGTCTGACAATGGGTACCGCCAATGTCTGACAGTGAATACAACTAATGTCTGACAATGGATATTGCCAGGGTTGACAGTGGACACAGCTGATGTTTGCAGTGGACACAGAAAATGTGTTACAATGGGCACAGCCAGGGTCTGACAATGGGCACAGCTAATGTCTGTTTCTGGACAGAGCTAGCATCTGACAATGGGCACATCCAGTGTATGACAATGGGCACAGCCTACTTCTGAAAGTGAATACAACTAATGTCTGACAATGGATACTGCCAATATTGACATTGGACTCAGCTGATGTCTGGCAGTGGACACAGCCAATGTCTGGCAGTGGACACAGCTGATGTCTGACCGTGGGCACAGCCAGTGACTGACAACGGACACAGTGAATATCTGAAAGTGACACAGCCAGTGTCTGACAATGTTTTTCAATGACTATCTCAGGAAAAGCCCCTTGAAGTATTCTTGACTGTGTATCATCTTGACCCCGTCAGCACAACCCTTTGCTGGCAGGAGCACGGATGTTGTTTTATGGGCACATAGCTGCAGTCAGGAATTCAACCCCTGAGCCATATAGTAAACTATATTTGTAGCAGAGGTACTGTACTCCTCAACACTGAAACAAGGGCATGATCACCATTGACGAAGCTCTTACTACCAGTATTTGTGAACCTTTGTCTGCATCTACAAGGAGGAGGGACAGGGACTGACTGCTTAGACAGATACTCATGCATGATAACAGAAAGATATTCATAGAAAAACAAACCTTGATTACTCTAACTCCTGCAAGCACACCTATTTGTCTGGAGTAGGAATTGCAAGTGTTGTGTAGTTTACACAACCCACTGTAAATGATGAAAACTTAAACTGTTCTTTTTTATTTTTTAGTTAAATAGTTTTTCATTTGAGATAAAAGTAGGGAACAATGCAAATGTCAAACAAGATATAGTAATGAGATAAATAACAAAACTGACAAACTTACTTAGTGAAGAATTCCCATTAAACATCAGGGAGTTATAAAATACATATCAAATAATGGGTAATAACAAAGTGAACCAATAATATCTAACTATAATATACATTTATTAGAAAAAAGAAAGAGAGAATGAAAGGAAGAATAGATAGAGAAGAGAAAAGAAAGTCAAGAGATAGAGAAGTATCTATAAAGTTTTAAGAAGAGGAAGAGTGAAAACTAAAAAGTAGTGAAAGGTAGCCAGTATGAACCAGATTGAATTGTTTGCAATATCGAAGAAGATTATACAGTAGATAGTCTATGTTCCTCACAAATAAGATTCCATCAAGCTAGCGTAAATATTTTAAAATTATCTTTACAACAAGTTAGTATAACTGTAAAAGCAAGTGCAATACACAGATCAAATAGTTTAGGTTTTCAAGGAAGAATATTAAAATCAGCAGATAGAGTCCCAAAAAAAAGATTTTGAATAGATAATGGAACATTACATGAAAATATCAGCGAAAAATAATGGACAATAATGTTAAACTTATTTTTTACGCCATTTTGTTAGCCCGCAGAGAGTTGTGCAAATTGTGTTTCGTCGCTCTCTCCCAAAGTAATTGACTGGATAATGGCTATGAGATACACAGCTAAGTTGGACATTTCAGATCACACAAGGAAAGGACGAGGTTTTTGGGTACCATTTCTTACACGCTTTGGGTGTAGGGGAAGGTGGGAAATAATGTAAATAACAAAAAGTCCAATGATTAAGCCTGCGCCTATCTTGCTGGTAGCTATTCCTTTTCAATCTAGGTTGCTATTAGAGGATGAGGTGGCGGCACTTGTTGAGACAGACGGTTTGGATTGGTGGATATTCTCAGATTGGAAGTCTGACTTAATAACTAGTGCGGCTCATGCTTCTTTCCTCCTACTGGCATATGATATAAAAAGCCCAGTGGCGGTTTCGTTGGTAGAAATGGGTGGCGAGAAGGCGAATGAGGATAAAAAAAAAAGAAAATATCATTAAATATTTTGACCAAATAGATTTCCAAAATTCAGTCACTTTAGGACAATAGTGTAATAGATTGGTCAGAGTACCTACAGAGTAAAGACATGACCAACATAAGGAAGAGGTAGAGGGTTCAAATTTATGAAGGAGGAGAGGAGTAATCACAGCTCTGTTATATACAAAGAATAGAGACTGAGTGATATTGGCAGATTTAGCAGTACTAAAGATTGGGCACCATATTTCATCCCATTGATTGGTTGATAGTGAAAGAGAAAGGTCTGTTTCCCGTAGTAATTCAATAGAGGATTTAGGTCTCATCGGTATAGGAGAAGAAATGCATTTGTATATAAGTGATGCTTTAAGGATGTAATCATAAGTGAGATGGTATAGTGGTGTCAATTGTGCAAGTATTGTAGAGTCAGGGGAAACATTATTGGTTGATAGAAAAGGTTGGAGCACTGGTAGCAATTGATTGAATTGTTGTAAGCAGAAATCAGTTAGGGTATCTTGTTCGTGCAATTGAGCCAAAGACAAAATAGAGTTATGACAATCCAGATGATGAACATAAAAGAAACCCTTTCCCTTCCAATATTTAAAACACAATGATGTATGGCAACATTTTATAAATGTATTGTACCAAATGGAGGGAACAAGAAAGGATTTAAAGAAGTCAAAGCCCTGGGTAAATAGTTTATGCAACAGGTATTGAGAGTATTTTAAAATTGGATTTTTACATATGAATGTAGAATTGGACATGAAAACAACTTCATAAAATAAAAGATCATGTACTAAAAAGTGTTCGAAATAAATCCATTTTGTGGTATGGGAGAGATATAATATTTATTGGTCAAAGCAAAAAATTGACACAATAAAAATGCAGTACGATATAACTTGAAATTAGGAAAACGTATACCATCTTCGGTCTTTGGTCGAGTTAGATTTGATAAAGCTATACGGGCATCTTTGTTATTCCAAAACAATTTAATACAAATGGATGTGATCTGGGAGAAATACTAATTAGGATTTTTTAAAGCATAACATAGATAGCATAAACAAAACATGAGGGGCAATCATCATTTTAATGGTATTTAACCTACCCCACCAGGAAAAATAAAGTGGGGACCAGGTAGAAAATCCATTCTGAAGTTTAAGTATGAGAGCATTAAAATTATGAGCGAGCATATTAGGAGTATTAGGAGAAAACCAGACACCCAAGTACTTAATTTTAGAATTACAACATGCAAAATTAATATTGTCGTACATATAATAATAGCAGGAGAAGTTTAATGGTAAAATATCAGTTTTAGAGAAGTTGAATTTGTAACCAGAAATACTATAGTGTAAATAAATGTATTGCAAAAAAGGTCCCAGAGAAGTGGGGAGACTAGACATATAACCCAGATTATCATCTGCATAAACAAATGTCAAATGTCAAATGCTTTTATATAGAGCAGCTTATCACCAAAAGAGGTCCCAAGGCACTTTGCAGAAGAAAGGCAGCATCCTTCCTGAGCGGAGAACGTCGGGGGGGGCATTATTTGGGAAAGAGCCACATTTTCAAGCTCTTACGGAACTCCAGATGATTGGACAGGGACAGGAGATGGACTGGCAACTTGTTCCGAAGTTGAGGGGCCACAAAAGAAAAGGACCGACATTCATTCCTAGATGTCCGGACCCGAGGCTGGGATAACAGGAACTTCGAACTAGAGCGAAATGCTCTGGACTGAGTATACCAGACTAGTTTTTTAGCTAAGTATGAAGGCCCAATGCAATGAAGGAGTTTATGAGTTAAACTCAGAATCTTAAATTGACATCTCTGACGCACAGGTAGCCAAAAAAATCCTAACTTTAAGACTTTCGGTATTCACTGAAGGCATTTAGGAGTCCTAAAGTTAGGACTCCTAACTTCTGTGAATACCGAAATGAGTAAATGCCTTCTGTGAATAACAAAACGAGTAAGCGCCTTCTGTGAATATCAAAATGGTAGTAAGTTTAGGATTTTGTCTTAAGTTAGTTCTGTGAATCGTGCTCATAAACTTTGGTACAAAAACAAGCCATTGGAGAGTAGTAAATATAAAGTGCTAATTTATACTATCAAAAGCTTTTTCAGCATGAAGTGAAAGGCAGCAAGAGGGAATGGGTGCCGTTTTCCAAGGGTAAGGATATTTGAAAACATTCTAGCATTATCGGAAGCAAGCCTGCCCTTATTAAAGCCAGCGTGGTCAGGTTTTACAAGAAGGGGGAAAACTTCCTCCCATTGAGATGCCTGAAGTTTAGCAAAATGTTATAATCAAAGTTAATTAATTAAATGGGGCGGTAATTTTTATAAATGGTAAGGTCTTTATCCGGTTTGGGCATAATGACACTAAGGGCATCCAAAAAGTAGTAATATCTTTTTCAAAATTTAAAAAAGTATCAGGAATGGAGGGAGGGTTGGGAATGTCATGAAAAAAGTATTAATATCGCATTCCGAAGAAGTGGTATCCTCTGTATATACTAATTATTAATTGGATTGAAACGCATTAGTAATATCAGAGTCAGATGATATAATACTGTTGTTGTGTTCATTACAAATGGAATTAATATTTTTCCTTTCAACTTTGATTTTTAAATAATTAGCCAACAGTTTACCAGCTTTATTTTGGCCTCCATGGTATTTAGAGTTAATTTTAAGTAGGACATTGCAACAGTCAACCAATAATATTTAGGACAGATTTAGCTTTAATCAGCTCTTGCAAGTTAAAGGGTGATTTAGAGGTGAAATAGGCATGTTCAAGCATCTTTTTCTTTTTAAAAGTATAGGCAATAGTAAAGGCCCTAAAGGAAGCCTTAAAAGCATCCCGATTATTGTGAACAGAAGTGTCCTCGGGTTGATTAAATCTAAAGAACTCGGCAATAAAGGAGGGTGCTTCTAAGATAAAGGTTTGGTCCGATAATAAGGAATTGTTTACAGGTATTAATAGATAAATCAAAAAAAGAAAAAACAGGTGCATGATCAATAAAAATAGAACCAATTACCCTTGTTTGTAAAGAAAGGAGTAAGGATTCATAGACTAAAATGTAATCAATTCGAGACATAGTGTGATGTACATTGGAAAAGAAATTAGATTCACATATATCCAGGCTATGCGTTTTTAATGTATCAAAGAGTGGATGAGAGGCAATTGTAGAATGAAAGGCTTTATGTTTAGATTTCCCATCAGTAAATGGGTGTAGCCAATCATTAAATTGACCAGAAATTATAAAATCTGGGTTAAAAAAAGAACATTTTAGTTTAACACTTAGCAGAAATTCAAGATCAGATTTAACAGGGGCATAACTATTAAAGAAAGTAACCTGTTTTTGAAACATAATAGCATCAAGAAAACTTATCGTCCATTCATGTCATATTCAGTAAATAACATCAGAATATGCAATGATTTGTGGCATAGAATGGCAACGCCACCTTTGCGATTAACAGCAGGAGAACAAATAACCTAAACCACCCATTGGCGTTTAAGTTTGAGCGATTCAATATCATTACAATGTGTTTCCTGTCAAAAAGCAACATGTGCATTACATTTAGATAAATAAGAAAGTACCTTTTGACGTTTGACAGAGTGACTCAAACCACAAATATTCCACAAGACACCATTAAACAAGTTGTGTGGTGAGGGTACTTGTGTACAGATACAACAGGCTGTAAAACCAATAGGAAAAACAAAGAGGCACCATTTATCAACATTTTAGAAGCAAAAGGAAGCAATCATTGGCGACAAAAGAAAGAATAGGTAAGGTAAGGTAAGGTAATATTTTATTGTGTGGTTAATTAAAACCTTTACAATTCCCATGTAAAAAATGTAAAAGCAGCAAAATTCATGTTCTAAAATCATTTAAATTAAACATATAAAACTGTAATGAATTATAACGATAAACACAGAGCAGCAGCAGCACAATTCATATTCTAAAACCTTTTAGATAAAACATGTAACTTTCTTGAATTGTTTAACAGGCACCGAGCATTTGTCAGTAAATGTTTACACAGTACGTAAGGTAAGAATGCAATGTTCTATTTTCAAAGAGAAGCGAGTGACTGCTCCATCAACAGTTAGTTGTTATCAGCAGTATAAGAAGATTTGCTGTTAGCTTTAAGGAGCTTTAAGGGGCTGTGTGATTAGGCAGTCTGGTTTCTTGGCACATGAGCTATTGCCCCAGCCGCCGCTTCCATGAATTGAACAACAAAACATGCTAGTTGTACTCCTCCACCTCCAAAACATGCCTTCACAGCTTGTCTGCAGGATCATATACGCTTGCTTACAAAGAGCAGCTTTAGTAACTATTGCCCTTCAGCCTGTAGATTTCTGCATATATATAGCAGATGTAAAACACTTTCGTTGGCGTTCTCGCATAAGCGGCATATTGACTGACCATGAAGAATAGAGTAAACACTCATACGAATACAAGAAGAATAAGAAGAAAGAGTAAGAAGAAAGAAAAGAAAGGATAAATAAAAAGGAGAAAGTAAAGAAGAAGAGAAAATACTAGGAAGTAACATACAAGACAGATCAAGGATAGTGGAGAAGTGTGGCTCAATGATTAGAGCGCAGACCCTGATGCAGAGGTCTAGCCCGGGACCAGGGTTCAATCTCCGCCTCGGCGGGTCTTGGGCTCAAAATTCCACGGACCTGATAATTCTCTCCTCGGTGCCATGTTCCAATCATGGAGTCCCACTCTGCAACTCTGGGCAATAGCTTGCTTAATCTCCACAACGGCCCCCACAATGCTAAGGATGCCTGGTCTCCACCTTGTGGGTGCCCAGCAGTGGACGCCTCACAGGGAAAGTCAGGATGGGTTCCACAGCGCTATTCGTACAAGCGCCTTGAGACCCTTGCGGGTGAGTAGTGCGCTATACAAGTATCAATTTACAATTTACAAGGATGAGCATCTAGATCTGAAGCCAAGAGACTGAAAAATAAATGGAGAGCACACTAGCACCAAAAGCAAGAATGACAGCAGAGAAGGAGAACCGGATATTTTAAAGGAAAAACACAAAGTCATATATTTAAAAAAGAGAAAGACTTAAAAAGTAAGTTAAGAAAAACCATGCTTAGAGTTAAGAATATTTAGAGGTAATTTCCATAGTCTGACTTGTAAATTTAAGCAGAAAAGATTTTAGTTTACCCGTATCATCAAAAGAACGTGATACACCTTTGTGGGTAATTTCATACAGGCAGGGATGTAAAATGCGATAACAAATGTTCAACTGTCTCATCCAAAGTCAAAGGGCTAGGAATTATTTTTGCTGAGCATTGATTGCATCCGAAATATCTACAAATATGAATATGTTGTTGCCAGATCAAGCAATGTGACGTTTTACCTTAGCAACCTTCAAGACATGCAACAAGTCAGTAAATTTCACAAAGAACATTAAAAGAACTCATAGTTGAGTGGAGTGAGTTTGAAGACTGCCCAAGCAATGAGCATGTTGAATATTGAAAGGAGGTGCAGATTGAAAGTCAAGATGATCAGTTAAAAACCACTTTCGGAAAATCAAAGGGTCAAGATTCTCAGGGAGACCATAAAGACGGAGATTATTCCTTCTTTTTCAATGTTGGTGTGTAATTAAAAATTTTGAATTATGTGTTCTAACAATGGTATTTTGGAAGAAATGTCTTGAAGGTCACCAACACGCTGTTCCAGTTTAGTCATCTTACCCTTCAGAATGATCCAACGATCTTCTAATTCTTGCATTTTCTCATTAGTTGCACACATACAAGGTTTAAGGCCTCGCACCTCCTCCAGAACAGTGTCTAAAACTGGATTTAGAGTGACAAAACTGGAGAGGGAGGGTCCTTTTTTGCTTTCTTTGGTTTGGTTCATGCAGAAGTCGGCTTGGACGCTGAGTATAAGTCATTGGCCATCCTGATACATTGAACTGAATGCTGCACAAGTTTTGGAGAAGACCAAATCCTACCATCCACTGGGAAAAGAATATGGTTTAAGTATGTGTGGAGGCACAAATAAATCTTTGAGTATATAACTATCTATGATGATTTCTCTAGGAAAAATCATGATTGTATCATAATTACATTGTTGCTTGCACATGAGGCTAGCAAGCAGCATTCACCAAAAAACCACACCATCGAGCCATTCTGAAGAAAGAACACTATTAAGGCTAAACCAGAACAAAAAAAAACCAAGTCCTTTCCTGAAGATGAAAGCAAGCTGACAAACAGACCCAATGATGCTGGAAAACAGCTGCACAAACAATGTGCAAGTAAAAGACAAACCCTCACTGAAGGGTATAATCACTGCTGCAGCACCAAGAGTTCAACAGACAACACTATTCTCCTCTCTGCTTAGTGGGGAGTGGTATGAGGGAATAAACCCCAGAGAAGCTGGTGATGATGAAGTTTGAGTGAGCAACATGCATTACAGTGGTGGCCGCTCGCATGAGGATCACCGCTGCGACACCAGGAGCCTGTAAAACGTACCTTAAACCATTTACTCGGTTTGCAATGCTGCCGCTACTGCAAGGATACCAATGCTCTAGGGGATATAGTAAGGCATGATGGAAAAGGGCTGAAAAAAGCAAATAAGCTCCACAGTCTCAACTGAGTTTAGAAGTAAGCCACCATCTTGTTTCAGCGCGGAAGCCACGCCCCATCTTGAGCAGTTCTAACATTGGCAAATGGCATGGTGTTTATAGCACACAACAAACTCCAACACCTATGAACCCGGTTTTTATTGGGTGTCATAATGTACACCTCTTCTCCTGGCGCTTGAAATCTGCACGGCATTGATCATTGTTAGATTTTTTTAAAACATAAGCATATCAGTTTTTGAGACTAAATGAGAGACCGAGAAATGGTATTCATTTTAAAATCACTGGTAGCAATATTAACTGTAGAGACTGATGCAATGTGCACAGAGCCCTCCTGTGGCAACTTTACCATCCTCTGAATGATGCCTTGTAACAAGGCATTGTTCAAACAGCTATGTGTATATTCACTGTTTTCACTAATTTTGAAGTGCCTGGAAAATCTGAGGCATCCGCTAGATCTCCATGCATTGATAAAAGGATTTTTCCAGATTTTACTAAGCGAACAAACCTATGACATATTGATTTAATTTGTAACAAATACATTGTTTTTGTTCCAATGTAAGAATCATAGTGTCAACCACTTGGAATGCTTTGCAATGTAATGCAAGAAAATTGAGGGTAGAATTATGCTATGGTGCTAGTCCATCGTAAACTCTATTTTGGGTGTACGCAGATACCCTATGAGAGTAGTATATGTAAGAGGCTGATGACACGCTTATCTTTGTCACTGTTTGCAGCCTTAGAATTTACTTTTATCTGCCTTCTATTTGGTCAATGTGATATATTGACTCGTCTTTCCTGCACTTTTTACAGCACCTTTTCAGTCCGATTTGTAAGAGCTATATAAGCATTTGCGTTGTGGGGAGGTACCATGAGAGTAGTACATGTAGGAAGCTGATCACTTACCTCAACACTGTTTGTAGCATTAGAATTGACTTTTATGGGATTTATTTTTTGGTCAATGGGTTATATTGACAATTTTTACTGAAGTTTGCTTTTGTTTTTAAGTACGATTTTGAGAAGCAGTGGTGGATTTTAAGTAGTCCCTAGTAGTGGGGAAACAAGACATGGAGTAACATTTTGTAGTAGTTAGTGCTATAGATATCCCAGGGAGGGTACATATTGAAGTCTACAAAAATGATGGATGGACTTATTGAATTAATCTCAACCACTGTTAATTAGTCTGGAGTGCATCCCGGTCCTTCATTATTTTGCATACCATTTCACCTCAGTTTAGTCCCTGCCATATGCACATCATTATTGGCCCCCCAACAATGGGAACAGCCAGCCCAAACAGCTATCTCATCATTCTTGAACCAGAACGCAATTCTCCTAAGACCTGTTTTGCCCTACTTATGGCTTTTCAGTCAGGCGTATCTTAGTTCAAGTAACACAGTTTGCACAGAACCACACCTGGCCACAAACTGTTGCCTAGCACCAATGCAGACACCTTTGCACCATGTGCAAGGGTACCTATGTTACAAGCAGGATTGTTTCAGTGCAAGAAGAGACAACTTCCTGCACCAAAAGAATGCTCTATGGCGTTTTTCTCTTTCTAGGTGTGCTGCAGTATGCTGTTAAAAGAGGCTCTCCCTCTACCTAAGAAATCACCCAGCCTTATCCTGAGGAGAGCCTATAATGATTATGGTTCGAAATTCGTAGACTAATATTTTGGGGTCTCCATGTCCAACCAACACTAATATGGAGGATGACTAAAGACTTCCTATGAAAAGCAATGTTTTCTTTCACTTTTCATATTTGATGTCTTTAGAACCCATTACTGACACAAAGGGGCACATGCATCAACCTATTTAGGAAGTGCAAACGGTGCGAATCGGTAAATTTGGCCGTTTGCGCTTCCTAAATTCGTTTTTGGGATGCATGAAACATTTTTTCAAAAATCGTTTTTTTTGCATTTCCTAAAAATGAGAATGCATTTATGGAATCGCATTTGTGCGATTCCTTAAATGCAATGCATCATTTTTTTTAAAAATGCGAATTTTGAAATAGGAAGTGCAAATTAACACGAGGTTTAATTTACGAAATTGTTTCAAAAAGCACAAAAATGCATTTTGAAAAGTGTCATGTTACAGACACACATGTCCTTAGGACATGTGTGTGTGAAACATGCACTTTAAAATACATTTCAGGGGTGCAGGGGGGGTCCTTTGGACCCCCCTCTGCACCCTTGCAATGCATCAACAAATTGCGATTTCCTAAAAAAAGAAATGCAAAACGGCATTGATTCCTATGGGCCTCTAGGCTCATAGGAATCAATGTAATGCCATTCCTTAATTGCGAATCGCAATTAAGGAATCGCAAATTCTGAAATGTAAGAAATCCTAAAAAAATTTAGGATTTCTTGATGCATAGGATTTTGCAATTCCTAAATAGCGATTCCTTAATTTTCGCTATTTAGGAAATGCAAAATCCTAGATTGATGCATGTGGCCCAAAGAGCTTTAAGAGAAGTCGCTCTGGCTTACAACTTTGGACTAGTTAAACACTGATTGATTCTACTTGATTTGTATCACCTTGTTTACTGATGTGATTTAACTTGTGATGAGAAAATAGTTTGTATAGTTTTTCAATTCCTTTGGTATCACTCTCTGTGAAAAAATACTGAGTAATGTGTGCCAATATGTTAATATGCCTTAATTGATTTACAGCTCATATTTATTAAGTATAATGATCTTGTGAAAAAAAAGTTAATAACAAAAAGAATCACAACCACCATCTGCTTTGGTTTTTGATTGTTGAAAGAGGTCTTTGATGGTTGTAGGTAAGGGCCCAACCCCCGGCTGTTGTTCATAAACTTTTAGAAATTAGGCATTTTCTTGTTTAACCATTCTGTGTGCCTTTGCCTTTTTGTAGATTTACTATCCGGTTCTGGAGTCACAGGGACAAGGGCTGTGCATTCACTCTAGACAGCCACTCGTGGGGTTGAGGTTTGCTCGGCCCTTCCTGGGTGACTCAGAGCTGAACTGAATAGGGCTCGGCTGCATTTAGAGTAGTGGGAGGAGATGTCCTTGCACCTAAATAGGGACGGTCTCCCTTGCACGATGCTGTCTCAACCCCCTGTGGTCATACTGCACGATTGAGGATAGAACTGGTTTGAATTTTGACTCAGAGGCCCTTGCACAAAAAGAACAAACACAAAATGGGGTCAAAGTAGTAGATGTTAAACCCAGAACATTATATCACTTCTGGACTCAAGAGGAACCTTTGCTAAGGAGAAGAGCTAAAGAGCTGTGAGGAGGACTACGTCCCCTTTACTGTGTGGGGTTGGCCTGCAGTTGCTTTTTCAGCTAAGGAAAGGACAAAGACTGGAACTTTGCTGTGAACCTGCTTGAAGAAGACTCTCCAAGGACCTCTGTGTTCTGGCCTCCTGTTATGAAGTTTCAGGGACACAAATACTTCGGCCCCAGCTCCCCTGAACTCTGCTGCTGAGAGATCTGATCTGCCAGGAGGTGCCTGTTCCAGTTTGGGGTCTCTGGAGGTTGTTCCTGCTGTTGGGAGCTGGACGAAAACCTGAAGAGCTGAGAAAATTGATGCACCTCCCTTCCTGCAGATGTTTATCCCTGATGCTGCACAACCGTGTGAAAAGAATCTGTGCGCACTGCCATGCCACTACAGAAGCGACGTGAGGCCTGTCGTAGCTGCAAGAACCGATGCATCGTGGGATCAAGGCTGAAGAATCTGATGCAGAGCTGCTTGCCGACGCCATATCGATGTGAATTTTGACACTTCTATAGGTACTTCTTGTAGAATCACGCATCTATAGTTTTCTATGGATACAGTTGCTTGAGACATTTTAAAAGTCATATTCTTATTATTCTTATATTAGATTTTTGTCGTTTTGGTCCTGTTGACTTTAGATAAAGAAACTTTAGTTTTCTAAACTGGTGTGATGTCCATTTGTGGTGGTATCAGTGTATTACTGTGTGTTTATGAGTTCAAATACTTTACACATTGCTTTTCACAAAAGCTTAATTGAAAAAGCTATATAGTGGCAGCTCGGTAAACTCAGTCACTGCACCACCCAATGTAGTCACAACTCTGTGCCCTCAAATAGTGCTTGTGTTCTGGGTGATCCCGCTTCACACTGACGCTGCTCGCAGTTTTCGGCTGACGGCTGGACAGGAAGGCTTCCTCTGCAGCCTGTGGTGGCCTCCGTTTCAATCCATCTTCAGAGGAGTAGCGGAGAAGCGGAGTGACTACGCGGCGGCGGCGGTGAAGCTTGGCACAGTGAAGCTTGCTGCGGGTACCATGAGCGCCGTGCACTGCTGGTGTCGAGCCCTGAGACCGCTATGGGCGCTGCGGCTTCGGTCGGCTTGCGGCATCTCCGCCCCAACTCAGAGATGAGATTCAGTGACCCGCGGGTGGTGACCTCTTAATACAATCAGCCTGCCTGCATCCCCCCGCTTGGCCCCCGCCTGCCTCTTTTGAGTTTGTTAGTCCCCCCGGGTGGTAGAGTGGCCTGTAGTGTGACACTCAGGGGATCAGGCGTACAGGCCCTTTCTCATTACCAGACCCCTTGATGTGTCCTCCAGGCTGCACAGGACAAGTCAGCCATCCTGTGGGAGGAGTAGGAGCAGGAGCAAGTGAGAAGTGAGAAGCAGAAGCTGACAGCTAGGAGTGGTGGGCGATGGTGGGCCATGGTGAGCCATGGTTGTGCCGCGGCAGGAAAAGTGCAGGGGAGCTGGGAGTGGGCTTCTGTGGGGCCGTGATCAGCAGGCGGTCAAACATGTACCTTTTTCTCACCTTGGTGCACGGCTGGGAGAGAGCGGGGGAGCGGGTGCCGCGAATGAGAGCGGTCCCGTAGACATCTTCTCCCCTACGTGCCACAGCAGGAGCCATGAGGAACCATGAGGAGTACTCCACCCTCGCACTTGCTCCCTATGGTGCGTGGTGTGAGTTGCCACAGTTACAAGCCACTGTCCCCACCGTTCCACTGTCCCCGCCAGCTCTGCCAGTCCTCCCACTGTGGCCAACGAGCTGCGGAGGAGACAGAGGAAACAGAGTGTAGAGGAGTGGTGGGGAGTGCCATGGCCTGGAGAGGAGGAGAAGAGAAGTAGGAGAGGAGGAGAGGTGAGGTGAGCAGCTCTTCTTAGACAAGAGTACTAAGAAACAGGAACCAGTAACAGGACTCTCTCGGGGTTCAGAGATAGAGCTGGCAGAAACAGGAGCAACTTTTAATGCCAAAAAAAGGCGAACTCAGAGGAGAAGGCAGGAATCAAAAAACAATCACAAAAAAGGAGGATTTTGCCCGTCTCTTCCAGCACCTACCACCTGTAAAATCTGACTTATTTAATCAAACTTCTCCAGAGGAAAAGGGTAACATACAATCGAGTATATTGTGCACTGGGCAAGGGTTGGTCTCAAATTCCAATCAAGAGCTGGCCCTTAGGGATTGCTTGCAACAAAAACTATCAGGGGAAGAAGGAGTAACCCAAACTCCTAAGGATCGCAATCTACCCAGGGTAGAAGTGGAACACCAATTACTGCCATGCAGAATGAAATCAAAAGAATCTATCACACAGAGTCATACCCTCAACCGAACATCTGCAGGAACTATGGTTAAAGACAATACATTTTCCACAATCACTATCTCTGCAATCCAGCCTGACCAGCAGATAGGAAGGGCGTTATTCTATCCGCCCATCCATGCACCCAAAACTGGAGGAGATGAAAATATAGAACCTAAACATGGAATCTTAAGAACCAAGCCCGCCTGCACGGAATCTATGGGGCAGCTCTGTGCTGGGCCAGTTACAAACTCAATTTCAGATGCCCATAGCAGGCCAGAAGTAATTACAATGTCATTTAAAGTAAGCACAAACACCCATGAGTCCACAAACAGACCACGATCAGACAATCTAGTAAAGGATCCCAATAGAAATGTGAAAACACTAGCATTTGTACCAGTATACAGATCCAGAGGGGCTCACAACATTAAAATGCGGGAATATTCTTCGCTTATTCACACATATACCCTTACTAATGGAGGTAAACTCACTGGAATTAGATTCAGTAGACTTTATCAGGCATGGAGCACTTAGGGGAGGTGAGACCACACGGACAACATGGGGGTCGGAATTCATTGCACAAAAAATATTACTGGAAACTACTATATTTGAAAATTGGGGCATTAAAATAAAACCCGTCACCTCAACTGGTTATCCAGCACCTTTATTACAGAGCCAAGGGGTTTGTCGGGTATCAGAACGGTCCAATGCACCCAAGTCGATATTGAGAGGGGCAAGAGGTCCCTCGCCGGTCGGCATGAGGCAGTCTCAGGAGAACGGAAGTTATCACCTGAATCATCTTTACCAAGGTCCCTGCTACGAAGACTCAGGATGGCCAATGAGAGTAGTTTCCAAACAAGAAATAAGCAAATGACAGAATAGCAGGTATAATCTTTCAGAAGGTTAAATAAATGTATTACGGATATGCTCCTGGAACATCAACGGGCTAAACAGCAAGTTGTCGTACCGCACCATCATGAATTATCTAATGTCATTCCACATCATTGCTTTCCAGGAGACATGGATGACGGATCCGCCACATCTTCAAGGATATTTACGATTCTATGCCCCATCTCTTAAAAGAGCAAGATTTGGACATCTGTAGGGAGGTCTGTTGACCTATGTAAGCAACATCTGCACAAATTCAGTCCATCAAGTGGCCTTAACAACACCGCAGTCTATCGCTATTAAAATCTCATCCATAAATAGGACATCAGAGAACAGGCACAAGGAGATAGTAATAATAAACACATACATACATTCTAACAGGAAATCTAATGACGCAAAGCAATTGGTTAACTTCGTAGAGTCTTGCATGAGCGAAGTCATTATCGGACATGATTCTGACAGGAGACTTTAATTGACAATTACTTGGTCCATCAAAAGCGGAGGAAGTCTCTTTACTTAACCAGTTATGGAACATCCCGCCACAGGGAACCAATTCAACAGCAGCTCCAACAAAAATTGGTCAGCTTCTTATAGAAAAGTGGAGAAGTGTGGCTCAATGATCAGAGCGGCAGACCCTGATGCAGAGGTCCGGCCCGGGGCCAGGGTTCAATACCCGCCTCGGGCTCAATTTCCTCGGACTGATAATTCTCGCCTCGGTGCCTATTCTAATCATGGGTCCCACTCTGCAACTCTGGGCAATAGCTTGCTTAATCTCCACAACGGCCCCAACAGCGCTGGGATGCCTGGCTTTACCTTGAGGGAGCCCAGGAGTGGACATTTCACAGGGGAAAAGCCAGGAAGGGTTCCTAAGCGGTATACAGCACCGGGACACTTCTGTTGGAGGTAGCTGTGCGCTTTACAAATGCTGCCATTTACATTTTTATTTTGCATTTATATTTATAGAGGATCTTGAACATCTCATGCTGCAAGCAGCAAATGGCAGAACCACTGGCAATACACCCCCTGCATTCACTTATCAATCTTTAACAAAAAATTCAATGCTGAACTATATCTTAATGTCCCTAACTTTTTTAAAGAAATGTTCTCATTTAGTATGGGGACAAAGCTGATAGCGATCACCGGCCCCAAGAACTTATATTGCACACAAATATTCGTAGATTAACGAAATGGAAGTGCTCACCAGGCACAACTGCTACCATTGACTTTAGGAAAATAAAATTCATGTAAGCAACGCAAGATAACTCCCAGGAAACTGCTAAATTTCTATTTGAATCACGGGAAGGGGGCAATGAAACAGAGAAATGGATAAACTATACTCATGCCTTGGCAACAATTTACTCCGCCCCAATGAAATCTAAACCAAAGCAGGGTCACACTAACTTCACCATGCCACAAAAGAGTAAGATAAAATCCATTAAAAAAAACATCAACAACTCTTTGCGGCAGGTGTGCCAGTAACCAACTGACATCACAAAACTAGCTGAATTGCGACAGCAGAAAGCATGTCTAAAGCGAGCAATTTGGGAAGCCAGGCATGACAATGAGTATACCCTATGGGCGAAACTGCATGTAGACTCTAAGTTAAAAAACAGTGCGAGATTTTGGGAAACAATAAAAATGTACCCATCCGATGCACGAGGGCCTGTCTTCAAACATATATGAGGAAGACTGGGCCACTTTTCTTGGAAATCACTTTCATCAAGGAAGGACCGTATCGCAAGTCGAAATTAGCATGGACTCTACACAGCAGCCTATGGTTTTGAAGTGTCAATCCAATGAGGGAAATGTAACTCCAGAGGAGCAGCATGAAGGAGAGCCACCAAGATTTACTCCTTTAGATGATCACATAAAATGTGCTGAGGTCACAAGAACGCCATTACATTTGTGCTTCATCGATTACCGGGCAGCCTTTGATCAGGTAAACGGACAGAAACTTTGGTTGAAACTGGCAGGCTGGGGTATCCCCAGGTTTTACTGAACCTGTTAATCAATTTGCACACTAAAACCTGGGTGCAAGTAAAGCTCGGTGACCTGTCAACTCTATCAAGGAAAATTCCAACAACAAAAGGCCTCAAGCAAGGCTGTGTGCTGGCCCCAACGTTATTCAATCTGTTTCTTGCAGACCTGATTCAGTTATTAAATGCTTGCAACTCGCATTCTACAAAGATTGGGACCTAGTACTATTTGCCTGCTCTACGCTGATGACCTAGTATTGATTAGCCAAACGAAGGTGGGTCTACAGCGTCTTCTTGATATCACATTTCAATACTCGGAGGCTAATGATTTAAACATCAACCTGGAAAAAACCAAAACCATGACAATTAAAAAGAACCTTAAGAAAATACCTGTCTGGATTTGGGATAAAATTCAAATAGATTCAGTTACAGAGTACAAATACTTGGGGGTGATCATTGATAAAGGCGGGCACTTTGTAACCCAAAGAGATGCAATTAAAAGGAAAGGCATAGCCTTAGCCGCATCAATGAGAAACCTCAATTCCAGATTTACGGGCCCCTCACTCACCCTCTGGTTGAAGTTATACGAGCACAACTTCTACCCACAATAAGCTATGGGAGCGAGGTTCAGAGGGGAAGGGATTCAAAGCTCTTGGATGCTGTGGTCGCAAAAGTGTACAGAATAGTCTTTAGTCTACCAAAACGAGTCTCTCCAGCACACATTAGGCTCGAGTTTGGTGTGCAAAAACAGACCATTGCAAGGAAAGGTACAATAGTCATTTTTTGGGATAGAGTAAGGAAATCCAAACCAGGTACCCTAAACTGGCACTTGTAGACTGAGCTACACCAAAAACAGTGATCTCCAGCAGCAAAATATTTAGCAACTAGTGTGTCAATTTTGGGTCTTACTCCTACAAGTCACTGCCTCCTTAAAAAATTAACAAAGAAAATAGTAAAAAACGCATCTTCGATCAAAGTTAAAGCAGCCCTATCAAGGAGGTCGCACGGCTGGATGATCTTGTATCCTATCCCTGTCTGGCTGCACAAAAGTATCTAGCTTTTGGCTTTACCAAACATATAAAAACAAACATTTTAAAATACAGACTAGGCTTGTTGCAATGCACAAAGCACTTTTCACACTGGCTGAAAAACCAACCTGATTCTAATTGCTGTTTATGTGGGACATCAATGCTGCATCTCCTCTGTATGTGTAAAGATCTAACAGAGGAAAGGAGACAGCTTCTAAAACTGCTTCTCAACCATATAGACATTCGCACACGGAGACAGGCTGTGCTGGCATGTTTTGCACCTGAGGACACGCAGCTTAATTGCCGGTTTGTAAATTTTTTAGGACAAGTGGAGAAGAAAATGTTAAGTCAGAATAGCACAACAGCTGACAAGGAAAACGACTGATGCTGTCACACCATGGAGAAGCCCTTGTCTGGGGTAAAACAACATGGCTGTATCTGCTTATAGCACTGTCCAGATGGAGAGAAATAAAGTAGAAATTAAAAATAATATTCAAACAATATTGAACTTCCTAAAAAATTTGGAAGGGACCGTCGTCATTGACCTGATGTCTAATTATTGCTTTGGGATAAGCCTGTCTGCTAGCGCCAAGCTACCCAGGGGGTGAGCAGGGGTTAGCTAGAGTGTGTATGTCCCTTATTCTAACTAGAAGCATTGGTGCCTATTTGGACAAAGGTACCTAACTCTGCTAACTAGAGACCCCAAATTCTAACAACCACTGAAACGGTTATGGCTTGATATCACAACACTCAGTATAGTTCCCACAAGATAAGTACTCACTCCCAGAGCCAACCATCCAGAATGCCCCAATAATGACAAATATCATAAAAATGAGGAAGTAGTAGTTTTATAATAGTGTGTGACTGGGGAGTCTAAGGAAAACCAAGAATAAAGCATGATGTCTGATGTTACAGAAAGAGTTCAAAACCAGAGTAACATAGAGTAACTATCAATCAGTAGAGATATAGTATGTTTCGTCCCGAAACATTTGGACATCTTCAGGGCTATTAAAAAACAAATAAGACAAAACTTAAGCCAAACAAAAATACATAAACTTGCTGCAAATTATAAACATTATGCACACAATAAAGAAACAAAAGACAATGAGATAAAAACAACATAGAATAGACATTGCCGAAAAATAACCAATGCTAAATCTAGCGCAAATTAGAGAACACCTCAAACAGACACACTGTGGTGCATACAAATATATTCAATATTGTAACACATGTTACCCTGAATACAACCTTTAGAGAACAAATGCACATCAAATTCAACATATGTATTCATATAAAAAGAATATTTGAAGAAGACAGATGTTAATAGTTTTATAATCCAGTAGCTATACACACCAACTATCTTGGTGTACTCAAGTAACTTTGAAAAATCATTGAATTACTAAAAGTTATTTTTCTTAAAGAGAGAGTAAAACATATTATGAAATCGAATTTTTTGTTTCCAATTCATCCATGCCTGACAAAGGAATACCTCCCATAGGTAAATATACTTGTATAAGTAGTGAAGTCCCAAAACACATATTAGTTAACCCAATCGTACAAATTCTTCTTGCCACAGAAGCCAGAGGCATGTTATGAGCCAATATGATGAATTATTTTGTTAGAGGTTTATCCCCGTAATTGTTCACTGCACATTCCTTCAAAGAACAGTGGGTATACTGTATAAGTTCATATGGTCATTAATATTTCATAAAAGTCAGACGTAAGTTAAGAGTTCCAACTCTATAATTAGAACCAGGTAGTAGAAAGCAAGCGAGATAAGTAAGTCTGTAAGACAAGATTAAAGTCACTGAGGTCAACAAAAGTAATCTAAAGATTAAAAACAATACTTAGAAAACAAAACAGCTGATTAAACCAAACATCGGCTCACCACAAAGCAGTTGATTTCCACGACACGAGTCAATTGTAATTGTCATAAACAGACATGGAGGAAATTCAGAAAGAGACCAAATACTTAAATGACCACATACATTGATGTGGCTCTAATGGGATGAATCTAGAAACCACATCAAAGGAAGACATTTTAATATTTGTCACCTCAGTGTTGTCTTAGACACCCTTAGAACTAGATCTCTCTTGTTCCTAGGAAATGAAAAAAATGGTCTGCAGATAAAAAAAAAGAGTAGTAACGAAAAAGAAAGATAAGAAAAGAAAAGTAAAGGAAAGGAAAAAAGAGAAGAAAAGAGGTTCTAACAAGAAAAAGTGTTCTTCTAGTCAAGAAACATTTACTTATACTTGGACACAATTCATATTTACAACATATATAAAACACTTTCTGGAATTTGGGTAACTAGGTAAACAATGGTACCGCTAATTAAGTGTGGACAGTGAACTCCACTCTGCTTCCCGAGTTTGCAGACTTTTCTGCACTCTGCGTTACGCAGAGCTCACAGAGTTCTGGATAAACTCTAAAGATCTGTCCACCACGAAGCAGTTGATTTCCTGACATAAGTCAGTTCAAATTGTCATAAACAGACACAGGGAAATATTCAGAAAGAGACCACATACCTAATTGGCCACATACAGCGATGTGGCTTTAATGGGGTGAATCTAGAAACCAAATCAAAGGAAGACGTATTATTTGTCAACTGAGTGTAGTCTTAGACACCCTTAGAACTTGATTTCTCTTGTTCCTAGGACATGAAACAAAATAATGGCATTTCTGGTCTACAGAAAAAAAAACAAAGAGAAGTAACGAAAAGGAAAGTGAAGAAAAACAAAAAAAAAGAGAAGAAAAGAGGTACTAAGAAGAAAAAGCGTTCTTGTTAAGAAACATTTACTTATTCTTAGACACAATGCATATTTAAAACATGTATTAAAAACCTTCTTGAATTTGGGTATCTAGGTAAACAATGGTACCACTTGGGCGGTGAACGTCGCTCCGCTCGTGGAGTTTTCAGAGTTTTCTTCACTCTGCATTACACAGAGCTCACGGAGTTCTGTAGAACTCTACAGACCTGTCCACCACAAGCAGTTGATTTCCTGACATGAGCCAGTTCAAATTGTCATAAACAGACGTGGAGGACATTTTCAGATAGAGACCTCATACTTACGTTGCCCCGGAATTTTGAGAGATTTGGAATTTTAAATGTTTAAAATGACCATGTTGTTCAAATATTAGAATAATGGTTAAAGAGATTTAGGGCAACAGGCACAAAATGAAACAAGTCTTTAGGTATGTAAAGAAAGAACTGGCTTACCGAAAGCACACATATACAGCTTGAAATGTTCAGCCTAAGAGTTGCCATAGGTAGGAGTGTGTCTCCAAGCTATGAAGTCTTGAGTCCCTGAGAAATATACAACAAAGGGAGAAATGCATTACAGGTTCCATAGACATCCCTTGTATACAGAATATCTATACAGTGTGAACTAATAGGTAAATACCATAAACTCCAATGATTTGTCACTCCAAATCAAAACTAGTTGCTAGAGCCACAATCCTCAAACTCCTGATATATATCAGAACAGGCAATAAGCCTGCATCAAAACAGGGCAGTAACAAATGCGTGCCAGAGTCAAAAAATCATTTTCAACATATTTTCCGTTGACAGTACCACATTCATCAGCAATGAATACCAGTGTATATACATCAAATAATTTTTTGCAAGCATCAATTAATCTATCATGGCCAGGTCATTTTAAACCTTTCAACATTATAGGCAGGATATCATATAACATCAGCCTCCTAGTATTGCACATATTTTACTAAGAAGGTGCATCTGCTGGACATACTATTAAATGATGCCACAATTGAGATATCGCTTGGTAAGCATTTCCCCAAACCATAACCAACAGTGTTATACAAGTTCATGGAAGCTGCCCAGGTCAGTGCATAAGGAGTAATAGCTGTGAAGAGTGGTAGAGATGGGCAGTCATGGAGGTGAAGAGTGGTGAGCACAAGAATAGTGGGGATTGAGATAGGTAGTGGTAGCAAGTGGTTGAGGTGGCAAAGTGAGGCTCAGATGGAGACTATTGGACAAGGTGAGTCAATGGGGTGGCAAGTGGTGATGCTGGCAATTGATGGACGGTGTAGCTGGCCTCAAGTAAAAGATTTGAGGTAAATATCATTTTAAAAACATTATGAGGTTCATAAATATCAGTATGCTGATAACTGAATAAATGCTACATTTAACAATTAACACTCTGTACGTGTAGTGATCTGTGGCAGAGACACGGCGAGCGGCACCCTGTCAGGACTGGACGCAAACAACGTTTCAAACCGAGTTACGACACATGTTTCCTTTTGTGGTACTGCAAACACTAAAAAAGAACAGAGAATATGATATAGAGAATACTGCCTCCTCTGATATATGAGCCTCATATGACAACTCTTTAAATCCTCCTCGGGAGCAAATAAATAAATCCTCCCTTAGTGTGAAAAGACCCCAACCATACATGGATGTGCCTTCTCAAGAACTGTAATCAACCGCCAAAATTAAGTGCCTCATTAAAGCCACAGCAGATCCATTTTACTCTACGACCTTATACACTAAGATTAACAGAACCCCACGGGTTATGACTATTTGCATATATCTGTTTAGTCCAAGCTGGCCCTGAAGAAGGTGAATCCAAATTAAATATCACCGAAACGTACGTAGGCTGTACGTATACAAAGACCCTCGTATATGACAAATTGAAATACCATAAGAACTAAACTGGAAAAGAAATTCAAACAGAGAACACAACGAGAATATATGTACTGTTTCATGATTTAAGACCGATTGAAACCACATTACGAGGAGTCTTGTATTGGACACTGATAATATATCACCACAAAGTTTGCAATTTTTTTAATGTATTTTGTCACTGTTGTTTGCATGTGAGAAAGTGTGAGTATGTATGCTGGGATGAATGTTCATACCTTTACATAAAAGAAAAATAAGGGGTTCTATCTAGAACATCAACTTTAGTGAACATGATGTACCTTAACAAACGCATGATAACTGTTATTTAATTGTATTTATTATGTCTGTTATGTGAAAGAAAACTGCAGAAAACTCAAAAAAGTATATATTTTTGTATAATGAAGAATAAATGAAAAAAAACAACAAATATGTGAGAAGTTTAATGTGTCATGAGATGCACCCTATGTATAAATAACTGACTTAACTGCCAAAATTGTTGAATATATTTAGGTCACAAAAAGAGGTTTTTCCCTGTGTTCTTATGCTACTTGCCACTCCCACCTCTTGACCGCAAACAAAATACGGAGTACCCTTGTTCTTACTACTGTGTAGTGATCCCCTCCAGTGAAATTAAACAAACACCTAGTTGTAACTAGGCAAGCAAACAGAACAGCTGTAAGCAGGAAGACCCAGTCCAACCCTGTTTTAGTGAGATGTTCCACGATGTCCATCAAACAATCAAACAATATCCACTCCAAGATCACCACCAACATTCACCTCCATGCCAAGATGTTCCTTTCTGAGACCAGTTTCAGAGCTCAGCCATTCCTGTCAGGTGGTTCCTATTGTACTCGAATATAAAGAGCCTCTAATCAGATAACCAGGGCATCTCAATTCCTCATTTTTTCTGCTGTTTACTCCAGTCCCACATTCTGCAGGTCCATCTCTGCTATAGTACTAATTGAGCTTAGACTCTGTTCCACTACTAGTCTTACACCAGCTCAGCTCAGTCACCATCTTCAGTTCTACCCCAGTGTTGGTCTTAATCCTGCTCTGCTACAGTCCTGATCATACTCCAGTTTGTCTCAAAGAGGTGTTATTTTTTGGGGTGTAAAACCCTGTCTGCTCTTGTTATTGAAGAGGATTTTGATCAAAACCAATGGGTGGTTGCACTGGAACGCCCATGTGCCACCCATTGAATGCCCCCTTGATGCACAGAAAAGCTCTGCTTTGTGTTACTCTCTTGCAAAGTGATTTCAAAATAAAACATGTATGCTCGGTAACAATTCTTTTGTAGCGCAAAATGTTAGTAAATCTGTCTCCATATGTTTTTTTTCACATTCAGTGATTTCTTGGTACAAATTCTGCAATATATGTTATTACAGCCTGATGACAAATTGAAAAATGTGCAGAATTACTGTTAAAGGGTCGATTCCGATCCGGTAAAATCACCCACGATTCGCCGTACGGAGCGTTTTTCCCATACGATTCGTACACCTACAACGTCTCCGTGCGTACGATCAAATACGATCCTAACCCAAAGCAGATCTACGTACGATTTGTACCTAACACCATACGACCAAAAAATACATACGATTCTGTAACGAGGTGGGGGCGCCTACCGTACATGACTGGTGGGACCCTCGCAATGCTGACCACCCATCGACTCCTTCTTTCCAGCCAGGTCGGTGGGACGAAGGACGAAGCGATCCGGAAGAAGACTACATCAGCGGCTCCTTTAACTGGGCGTACTCAGAGGATAAGGAGGATAAGGAGGACCCGCCCCCGAGTGACGTGAGCGCGACGGGATTGGAGAAAAGCCGGGAAGTCCTGTTTGTCGGGTGTGCGAGCACCCCGGAGGAGGAGGAGAGAAAGGCGGAAGCGAGCGGAACGGAGGACGGAGGCAGCAAGGAGAAGAGCGTGGAGAAGACCAACCCGGAGGAACAACGCGGAAGAGACGGAGAGAAGCCAGGAGGCCAACGACCCTGCGGACCGCTGTGCCACGCTCCCGAGGGAGGAGTGTGGCTGTCACAGGTACGGCGGCGTTGGGCGGCTTGGTTGGGGAGGCGAAGCGAAAGTGTGTAGATCGTGTATAGACCCTGTTTGTACCTACCCTGTGTTGTGTTCCTTTCCCTTCCGCTCACCTCTCCCCACCCCTACTTCTACCTAATCTTTCCCCCCCCCTCACACGCACAACGAGCACTGTAGAGATAAGACGCACGGTACACTGGTTTTCCCTCACACACCCCGGACCCCCTGGTGCAACCTCGTTGAGGACTGAACCCTAACAGCTCCCTTTCTGTTGGTTTCCTTGCATGCACCGGAGCCTGAGGCAGCGGAGAGCAGTCCAGCTTCCTGAGACCCTTGGGAGGCAGAATCACCACAACCTCTTCCTCGAACAAAGAAAGGAGAAAGCAGAACATCGCCACGGACCCCAGCGTGTTTGCCCGTGAAAGACTGACTCTCAGGAATAGAAAGACGTTAATGTCTAAGCCTACCAGGGTTATAAAAATAAAGCCATCGTTAACCCCTCAACTTGGTGTCACGGTCGTCCCTACTCCCACGCCCACAGATTCATATCTGGGTCACGCTGTATGCGCCATACGTACGTAAACAGGCAGCAGTTTCCGACCCAGCACGTACGATTTGTGTCGACGACACTCCGTCCGACCCTATTGCTACGGGAGCGGAAAACGTCCGTAAAAGCAGATCCGGCATGACCCGCACCCCGGTACGCGACAGACACGCCATGAATCCCATCGAGCATGTCATCCCAGTCCTGTATGCCTATGACCTGGTGCACAGGAACCGACGACGGCGCATAAGGTAAGAACAACGTACCGCAACAACGGAAATGTACCAGTACGGTGCGTCACACGCTCGCGTATATCACCATTGCTATAGGGATACGAGCCGCACACACGCCATCAATGTTGGGGTACGGTGCGACACACGTTCGCGTATATCACCATTGCAATAGTGATACGAGCCACACACACGCCATGAGTGTTGGGGTATGGTGCGTCACACGCTCCCGTATATCACCATTGCAATAGTGATACGAGCCGTACACACACAATGAATGTTGGGGTACGGTGGGTGACGTCTGAGGGGTGAGTGGATATGTCTCCCAGCAGTGTCCAGACATGAGAGGAGTGGGTGGATATGACTCCTAGCAGTGCACAGGACTCCCAGCAGTGCCCAGACACATGAGGGGTGGGTGGATATGACTCCCAGCAGTGCCCAGACATGAGAGGGATGGGTGGATATGAATCCCAGCCGTGCCCCAGACATGAGCTGGGTGGGTGCACAGGACTCCCAGCAGTGCCCAGACACATAAGGGGTGGGTGGATATGACTCACAGCAGTGCCCAGACATGAGAGGTGTGGGTGGACAGGACCCCCAGCAGTGCCCAGACACATGAGGGGTGGGTGCACAGTACTCCCAGCAGTGCCCAGACATGAGAGGGGTAGGTGGATATGACTCCCTTTCATGTCTGGGCACTGCTGGGAGTCCTATGTACCCACCCCCATACTGTTGGGCACTGATGGAAGTCCTGTGCACCCACCCCTCATGTGTCTGGGCAGTGCTGGGAGTCATATCCACCCACCCCTCTTATGGCTGGGCACTGCTGGGAGTCCACCCATGTTACGTGAATTGTTTGTATACTCACCAGGCTCCAAGACTCCTTCAATTCCATGTACTCCCACCAGTGGTAGCAGGGCCATGACCTTCTCCTCCCAGGGCTGGTACTGTACTGGTCTGCGGGGACCTCCAGTGTGCTGGCTCTGGGCATACTCCTCATCAATCTTCTGCTTCACCATCCTCCGCAGATCATACCACCTGGCCTGGCAATCCTTCATGGAGCGCCTGATGGGTGCAACAGCATTGACCCTATTGACGATCCTTTCCCACAGCCGGGTTTTGTCAGCTATGCTGGTCTGTCTGACCAATGAGCCAAACAGCTGTGGCTCTGCTATGATGACTTCCTCAGAAAGGATCTGAACTTTGGATTCTTCTGTGCTGACATGTTGTGGGGTGGATGTGATTGGGGGAGTGATGGTGTGTATAGATGGGGGTTGTGGGTCTAAATGTGTAGGGGGTGTGTGGGTCTGAATGTGAATAGGGGTATGTGTGAAGATGGATGTGTGCAGTTGTTGGTGTGTTGTCAGTCTCTGTAGGTGAATGGGTATGTTGCAAAGGATGCTGGTTTGTGTGTGTGGGCCCTTTTTATTGGTCCATTAGTGGGTGTGGCTTAGTTTGAATTTTTGGAGGGTGTGTTATAAGGGGTGGGTCTGTGTTGGGCCCTTTGTTTGCCAGTTTGGATTAGTCCAGGACATTGTTTTGCAATGGTTTGTACACAGAAGATATGTTTTGTGATGTTGTGTGACTCATTTGCTTACTCCTTGTGCTGTTTTAGGGGTACGCGTGCATTTCGTTGAGGGGGGTACGTTTCGTAATTTATTGTGTAGCTCTCTCATGCGTGACGTAGCTACTGTGTACGCGTGCGCTTCGTTGAGAGGGGGTTCGCTTCGTACTTTATTGTGTAGCTATCTCATACTCGACGTATTTACGGAGTACGCGTGCGCTTCATTGAGGGGGGTTTGTTTCATACTTTACTGGCCAGCTCTCTCATATGCGACGTATTTACGGGGATCGCATGCGATTCGTTGAGGGGAGGTTCGTTTCGTACTTTATTGTGTAGCTCTCTCATACCGGACGTTGATGGGGGGTTCATTTTGTATTTGATTGTGCGGCTTGCTCATACGCGATGTTTTCCATACAAATCGAAGTTCATACGCGACGGCGTTTTCCCGTACGAATGGCTTTCTCGGTCCCCGGTCTAGATCGCACTTGGTGGGTCGTACAGGATGTTTACAAATCGTATGGTTCACTAGACGAGTCCGTATCGTACAGATCTTCGCTTGTTTTTCATCCGGTTCGTAAATATTCGGATGTATTCTTTGGAAACAGACTGTACTACGCAATTCGGATGGGTTTGTATGATTCGTACGGAAACGGCTACAAATACGAATCGTAGGACGGATATCTTTCCCGAATCGGAATCGGCCCCTAAATGTGTGTTGCTTTTTTATAGCGAATGTAGTCTGCACAATCAATTACGTAGTACTAGTAAAGGCCACCTCATTGTGACAAAACCACTGTTTACAGTGCATGGTTCATTTGTTGACAGATCTCAAAATTAAAACTATGTGGAAATTTGAAAAATATATCCATCTAATTCTGTAGGAACTAAATCAATCAATAAATCATTTGTGATTTGTATAGTGTGGCTAATTACTTGTGAGGTTGTTTTCCACTGGCGAACTCTTGGAGGGACTGCTGCTGTTTATCCTAACGTCCCGTTCTGCTACTTCAAGGTGGTGCCTAAACCTCTTGCGGGCCACTTCACCACATCTTGCGGCCGCCGCTCCGCGGGGGCAGCCCGTGCCCGGAGTCCCAAGGGAGTGTGGACTTTGCTACGGGAGACCTGAGGAGCTGATCACTTGCTATTCCACCCACAGACTTTAGCGGGACTGCGAGGACCAGCCTGCTGTGCGGCGCTAATCGGCCGCACCTGGTCCTCTTCTTACCCTTCCCTGTATTAAGATCCTGTGGAGCTGTACCTGTTTGTTTGTTTTTTACTGGTGAACTCTTGGAGGGACTGCTGCTGTTGATCCTAACGTCCCGTTCTGCTACTTCAAGGTGGTGCCTAAATCTTTTGCGGGCCACTTCGCCACATCTCGCGGCCCCCGCTCCGCGGGAGCCGCTTATGCCCCGAGTCCCAAGGGAGTGTGGACTTTGCTACGGGAGACCTGAGGAGCTGATCACTTGCTATCCCACCCACAGACTGTAGCGGGACTGCGAGGACTAGCCTGCTGTGCGGCGCTAATCGGCCGCAGCTGGTCCTCTTCTTGCCCCTCCCTGTATTAAGATCCTGTGGAGCTGTACCTGTTTGTTTGTTTTCCACTGGTGAACTCTTGGAGGGACTGCTGCTGTTTATCCTAACGTCCCGTTCTGCTACTTCAAGGTGGTGCCTAAACCTCTTGCGGGCCACTTCGCCACATCTTGCGGCCCCGCTCCGCGGGAGCCGCTCGTGCCCAGAGTCCCAAGGGAGTATGGACTTTGCTACGGGAGACCTGAGGAGCTGATCACTTGCTATCCCACCCACAGACTGTAGCGGGACTGCAAGGACCAGCCTGCTGTGCGGCGCTAATCGGCCGCAGCTGGTCCTCTTCACGCCCCTCCCTCACCTACTTATTCTGTGAGTAGTCTTTACGCGCAGCGGAACGCACGCGGGACGATACCCGGACGAAGCCCGGACAAAGGGCGGGCCCTCTGAGGCCCTCAGAGGCTGAAGTAGGCTGTGCTGTGCCCATCCCTTTTCAAAGAATAATTTTATTTTAATTACTACTGTCTATAAGTCTATGGCTGCAATTGTGTGTATTATAGTGATTCATTATAGTTTTTGTGATCTATGGTGCTCCCCTTGGATTCTTTGAAATGACGGCCACAAAATTAAGGTCTGGGAGACTATTAGTTGGAAGGTCGTGCTCCAAAACTAAATTGAATCCCCTTCGTAATAAGGATAGCCATGTTGTGCAACTTAAGGGCACCTGCCAGTTACTCTACCTTTGGGAAAGGGGAAAGAATCGAGCTACAATTATAGAGCCCACTCCCGATGACACGGATGTAAAAGACCTAGTGGTAAAAGAACCCATTACTCTGATGGGATTGAGTACTGAGGGTTTGGTGGATCAGAACAACAAGGAAAAGGGAGCTACTACATCAGTTGCAGTAACGGAAGGTTCAGCCTTTTTGGACAATTGTGTTTCTCCTCCCTTGCTTACTTCAAAGGATAAAAATATACAATCCTTTCTCCCCTTACAAACCTCTCCTGAAGCCACTTTAAAAGTAGTGGGGGCGATAGAACATGTTTCTTTTCCTAAAAACATCATGCATTTAGCTCTTCTCTTTTTAGAGGAGTGCGAAATAACGATCTAACCTCTTCTGATGTAGATATGGGGATTTGAAGGAGATATATTGAGGTCGATATTGGTAAGGCTCGGGTTCCTATAAAAACTCCAATAATATCTGTTCCCCCTGGCCTCCATCTTTATAGCAGTACCCCCTCAAATATCTCCCAGTCAAACACCTCAATGAGCCCCAACCTTAACATAACAGTTATAGATGCCATCCACCCGCCTAGGTTACATAAACCTGTCTGTGACTCTCTCTGCTCCCCTTGAACATTTACTTTCCTCCATTTTGTTATTATTAGAAAAATTTGTCGGGGGCTCTGACTGTGTACTGGAAACAGTAACTCAAATACTGAAGGTCTTATTGTGCAACCGACATGAGAAGGAAATCAGTCCTATTTTAGAGGCAAATGGACAAGATCCTGCAGTGCAGAAAGACCCTAAGATAGAGAATGGGACCCCTAATATTTCCCAACTATTTTACAATAGGGAAAAACTAGCTCCCCCATCGAGAGCTCCGGCCTTAAACTGTATAGTTGATCTTGTTCCAGCAATAGAGGTCCTGCATGAAACTGTTTCAAAGATAGACAAGGAACTCTTTCCGATTTTTAATATGCAGCAGGGTGAGGGAGAAAAGGGGGTTCCAGAACCAGAAGACAATAGAAAAAAGGGTAAATCAGGGAAAGTTCAAAAGAATGGGAGGAAAAAGAGGAAATTAATTAGAAGATTGAAGAAAATAGGCGGGGAAAAATCCTTTTTGGAGAACATTTGGATACGCCCTCTAATAAAGCCATATTAGGTTTCCCGGTTGGTATTAAAAGATGAAAGTGGGGACGTAAAAGGAGCTGTGGACACCTCAATCTCCGTAGTACAAAGGCCTGTCCCCTTATCATCAATTCCTTGCTCTTTTGGCGAGCCCAATACGGACAAAGGGGATCTTTCTAGCTTAGTACCACAGGGAAATGAGATTAAATTTACTGGCCCTGCTTCAACAGCTCTCAATCCTCTGGCCAGACCTTACTCTGACAAGAGGGAAGGAGTAGTGGTCTGTAATAAACCTTCTGAAATGCCCAAAGAGGAAAGTATTAACATCCTTACTCTTGACTTCTTCCCCCTATTTGATGCTGACTGCATCTTAAATATGTCATTACTCCTTAAATATTTTCAGGAATCCGCAAATTTGAAATTAATCCAATCTGCAGATATAGACATAGTATTGATTCTGAAGACATAGGCTGGAAGTCTAACGAGGGTAAAGTTTTATTCCAAATTAGTAGCAAACCTAATCCTGCAACGGTCGGAAGACTTCCAGAGTAAAGGGATCGATGTTATGCCCTTTTGGGGTAATATCCTCTCTGGTAGACCTTTTAAGTCCTCAAAACCCTTAGGCTCTCCTTTTTCATTTTTGCAGGCAGCCTCTGGTAATACAGAACAGTATGGTGGTTTTGATGATTTAAAAAAATCTGCATATCAAAAGATCTCCGTTTTGTGTCATATACTAACCCTCCTATGCCCCCTCCCCAGGATAAGGTTGTGGATGAAAGTCTCCGATGGAACTGGTTACCTGGTGTTCTCTCGAGGAAATTGACTAATAAGTATTCGTCTCATTCTCATCTTTAGCGGCAACATATCGATATTATCTTGGAATGCCGCTGGGTTGAAGAATTGTCCTGAAAAAAATTAAATTCCTCCTGTCTTTAGAAGCCAGTGTGACCTGTCTCCAGGAGACGTGGTGTTCGGAGAAAATTCACGTAGGAAGGGACTATTTTGTACTGGAGGGCTGTGCTTCCCCCTCCAGGAGAGGCCAAGCTAGTGGGGGTATTGCCTGTCTATTGTCCAACCATATAAAATGGAATTTCTCTCACTATCTGGATCCTTGTAATCTTTTTCAGGCTGTAACGTTGCGACAATGTTGAAGCTTCCAAACCTTTAGTTTTGATTAACGCTTATATTCCCCCCGAAGTTAGTTTTAACTTAACTCTAAAAAAGGTCTTTGTCTATATACAGAGTATTAGGGAGAAAATCCCTCCTCCTAACATAATTCTAGTAGGGGACTTGAATTGTAAAATCTCTAATTTGAGTATGAGCCTGTTTCGTGACAAATACAAAGAAGAATCACAACAGATCCCCCAAGCTTTCTTCCCTCAGAATATTAAAACAAATAAGCGTGGGAAGATACTTCTCAAAGAACTGTCCGATATGGATGGGATCATTGCAAATGGAAGGCTCCCTTCCGATTCCCCTGCAAATTTCACCCATAAAACTCATCAGGGAGAATCCATTGTAGATTATGTAATAGTAGAGAATTCTACCATTGCCCTATTGAAGGAACTTAGGGTTATTGAAACTCTTTTTAGCGACCACAAAATACTTTCTACCTCTGTGAATATAAATCCCCCCAAATCTGACCAGTGGTCACTTAACAGCGATCTGGTAAGTTTTGGAGTTAAATCTGGAAGGTGCTACTGGAATACAAAAGCCCAACGAGAGTTGGAGAGTGTTCTTGATGTAGCAATTAATGACCTTGCTAATTGGCATGGTTCTGAAATTGTGCGTTTCTCAGATTTTATGAAGGTAGTGATCTCAGTCGCTAAAAATCCAAATAAGAAAAAGTATACTACAATACCCTACAGTCCCTTGCGACTACTCAATATAGAAATAAATAAGTTAGTAAGGGAACAATATTTGTGTAAATCGGCTGTAGGAGCGCGTAGAGTATCCCTACTAGAAAGAAGGAGGATAAGGTTACAGACAAAACTACGAAAAGAGGGGGAGGACATTATTTGGATAAAACTAAGAGAGGCTGCCTTTAATGGAGAAATGAGACAGTTTTGGTCCCTCATAGGCGAGAGTTGTGGGCCAGAACAAGACCGCTTCCTATCCCCATTGAAGAGCAAATATGGGTGGACTATGTCACAGCCCTTTATGCAAGTAATGGAACAGTGGTTCCCCGTATAAGTTTTAATGAGAACAGTCAGCCTTTGGTCCCACTTTCTGAAAAGAATATTGAATTAGCTATTAAGGAAATGCGCTCTTCTGGGGCAATGGGACCGGATGAACTTCCAATTTCTGTCCTAAAGCAAAGTAGTGCATAATGGAGCAAACTGCTATGCCCTGTGTTTAACATTTGCTTTTTGAGCAGAAAGGTACTTTCATCTTGGAAGGGGAGTATTCTGGTTCCCCTCTTTAAAAAGGGGGACCGTTGTCTCCCCAAAACTATCGTCAAATTGCCCTTTTGGATGCAATTGGCAAAGTTTTCGCAAGATGCCTTTTGAAACTAATTAATGATTGGGTGGACCAGACCAATATACTTCCCTTTGAGCAGACGGGATTTCGAAAGAACCATGGCACCATGGATAACTTAACAGCTCTGCAAGTAATATCCGATAACAACATCAAGGTTAGAGGGGGGAGAGTCTATGCAGCCTTTATAGATTTCTCGACAGCTTTTGATAAAGTTGATCGTCCTCTGCTGTGGAAGAAACTATTGACTTTTGGTATACCAGTCCGCCTCTTAGACCTTGTTCAGGACCTCCACTCTGATACCTGGTGCAGAGTATTATTGAGAGGAGAGAGAGGCTTATCCCAAGCGTTCCCCTCAGCCAATGGTCTCAAACAGGGCTGTTTATTAGCCCCACTATTGTTTTCCCTTTATGTTTGTGACCTCCCTCAGACCTTATCTTCAAGCGAAGGAATTGCCCCTCTTCTAGGGGACATACCAATTACATGTTTGATGTACGCAGATTATATATTACTTTTAGACGTTACCCCGAAAGGACTTAACAATCGTCTGCAGTCATTACATGTATTTGCCGAGTCCCATCATCTGAAGATTAATATCTCTAAAAGCAAAGTAATGTGTATGATGGGAAAGAAAAAAACGAAATCTGGGAATTTTAGCTGGTCTTTAGGTGGTCATAAGCTGGAAATTGTAAAATCCTATGTTTTCTTAGGGAAAATAGTATGCGGTAACCTGAGCGATAAGGCTCACATAGATAACAATACTCGGAAGGCCAAGACACAGGATAATGGACTAAGTGCTCTCTATAAAGCGACAGGCAAAAGACATTTTGTTCATCTGCTAGAGGCTTTCCGGGGAAAAATTCCAGCCTCTTTGCTTTATGGCACTGAACTTATTGATCTGGGGCAATGGGGTTTTTTGGATACTATCGAGGGCAGACTTTTGCGATATCTAACCACGGTTAACAATGCTTGTACAGTGGCATCTCTTAGACTTGAATTTGGCATACGAAGTAGTTGGGTTCAGGGCTTGGCGGGAGTAATACGTTGGGTCTCTTGTTTGGCCAAGGGAAAACCGGCCCCTTTTAGATACCTCATCAAAAAATAATTATTGGGTCCCTAAAAGAATACTCCCTACTTATAAAGAATTTTAGAATTTAATTGGAGGAATCAACTCTTTTTTTGCTATCTACACATCAGCTAAAGTCCACCCTAAAACTGGCAACATGGAAGTTAAGTTTTAGGAGGGACAGAGATTCCCTTATTTCAAAGAAAGGTGTTACTCATGTTGTTAATTCTTATCTATTTAAACATATGCAACCTTATGTTTCTTGGAACCTTCCCCACGGCCTACGCCGTTTTTGGTTCCTCTTGAGGCAGGATCTCCCCCCTTTGAATAAATTACTAGCTAGATGGTATGGTTCCTCCTACAAATGTAATCTGTGCAATAATTCGATCCAGGATACCGCCCATGTTCTCTTTGTATGCCCTGCCCTAATGGCTCATCGCCGAAAGTGGGTGAGACCAATTTGTTTACAATTAAGCATTTTGTCTGCCAAATCTTTAATCGATGCTACTTATAATCCCCCCAATTACATGTTTTGCTACAGAATTTTGAACTTTTTAAAATGTTTTTTGGAACTGTATGAATGGACATGATCTCTATATTTCAATTTCTGTGTTAATAGAATGTATTTTAAGGATTCTATGTATCTGTAACTGTTGTTGTATTTCCATGTCTTGCTTTTATGTGGACCTCAATCGAGTTCCAAATCTTATATCAATAAAATTGAATTGAATTGAATTGTGAGGTTATTTCTGGGATGGGTCAAAAAGCCAGATTTTAGGTCCCCTTCCAGGAGTGAGGAAGATGCTCATTGGTGTAAGGGAAGGTCGTCCCAGAACTTTGCAGCAAAGTAGGACAATGAGCAGCCTCCACTGTAGCTTAAGCAGATGTGCGGAGTGTGTGTGAGGGCAAGGAAGGTGGAGTGTATGTGTCGGGGGTTGGTGGAAGTTCAGGCTGCAGTTGATGCATGATGGTCCTTAGTCATGCAGGGCTTTGTAGATGTGTGTCAGTTCCTTGCACTTGCATCTTTCTTGGATAGGGAGCCAGTGGTGATTCCTAAGGTGGGGAGTGTTGTGGGTCCTTTTGGAGAGGTCAAGGATGAGCCTGACAGCCAAGTTCTGTATCATCTGGAGTCTCTTCAGGAAGTGGGTGGTGTTTTCTGTGTCGAGCGCACTGCTGTAGTCCATCCCCTGGCGACTAGGGCTTGAGTGACGGTCTATCAGTTGTTGACAGGAAGCTACCTGAAGCATCCAGAGGATCTAAAAGCAGGCTGAGGAGACTGCTTTGTTCTGTCATTTCAAGGTGAGTTTGAGGTCCAGGATGATGCCTAAGTTGCGTGTGTGGTACATAGGTGTGGGTGGTGGTCCAAGGTTGGTGGGCCACCAGGTGTCGTTCCACAGGGAGGTGTTGTTCTCAAAAAGGAGCACCTTCGTATTTTCCGTGTCGAAAATCAGGCAGTTTGTCTTCATCCAGTCGGCCACACTTATCCAAATGTGCAATGCATACCTTGCTTGCACTGACTGGATCACCATGAAAATATGATGCACAAGGAATTAGTCATATTTATTTTGCATTTCTTTCCAGAAAATGATAATTCCATCCAGTAATGCAAAACAAATTCTAAACATACCTGTGTTTTCCTATGTCTCTTAAGGGTGGGGTTTTCATATAAATGTAAATGTACAGGAATTTATATAGCGCAAATCACCGAGCGGTTTCTAAGCGCTTGCTTAGGGAACCCGTCCTGGTATTCCCCTGTGAGATAACTCCGGCAGGGTATCTGCAAGGTGAAAGCCAGGCATCCCGCCGCGAGGGGCCGTTGTGGAGATTAAGTAAGCTATTGCCCAGAGTCGCAGAGTGTGAACCCGTGAATCGAGTATGCACCGGAGCGAGAATTGTCGAGTCCATGGACATTTTAGGACTCAAGACCCTGGTCCTAGGCTGACCTCTGCTTCCAGGTCTGCCTCCTCTAACCAGTGAGCCACACTTCTCCAATCTATAGTCCATGGACTGAGTGACAATATGCCACAAATATATATTTTCCACATGCAAACATCTTGGGAGGCAGGGCGCCTTCAGCCTGATTTTCTGGAGGTAGAACGCGCTGAACATGGCATTTGTGCGGGTTTAAACATATTATTTTTAAAACATGGCGATTCCCTCCTTTCTCCCTCACTCAGAAACATACATGTGTCAGGCTTCACCCGTATCTATATTCTGATGGTCCCCCCTGAGTGGTAGGAGAGTTACCCTCTCCTGCCCTGCTTCTGCACAGCATGTGAAGCTGAAAATAATCCGAGTAGAATCCACTCAAAGTGATAGTGATCCCTAAAGTGATGGGGAACACACAGTGTTGTTTAAATGCCCCTCACTCACCAACAGGCCCCTTGGTGTCATGCTTCATCATCGGGGCCTTCGCACCCCTCTACGGGATGCGGCGTGCTGCGACTCGCGGATACGCAGGAGCACTTAGAAGTGAACTATGTGTGGGGGTGTGTGTTTTACCAAAATGTGAGTGAGGTGAGGTGAGGTGAAAAAAGGAGTGAATAGTTAAAAAATACCTGGCACGTGGGAGGAATTTTTTTTTTTTAATTAAATCCCCGGCTGGTATTGTTAAAAGAAGTGCAGGGCGTGGTTAGATAGATACGTATTAGGGTATCAAAACCACTGTTTAAAGTGTCAACATGTTTCGGAGGTCAAAGCCCCCTTCTTCAGGACAAGGGTTATGCACTAACCCTCCCCTTACTCACATGTAGAATGTAAAAGTGTATATAAAAATAATTACCACAATGTGTAATATTCCTAACTATGTTTCTATGTTAGTGAATGCAGTTGCGCCCAATTGGCGATAGAACCTGTGGAGAGAAATGCACAGATAAACACATTGATCTATACTGTACAGACCAGTGGAGAAGAAAAAAAGCTTCTCTGAATACAACAAGGTCAAACCAAAAATAATGGAACCCTGTGAAAAAATAAAACACAAATGGACATAACACAGTACTTACAGACATATAAACAAAACACAAAATTACTCTCTGCTCAGATGGAAAGAGAGCAAACAATAGGAAAGATAAGTCTTACTTAAAGTTCTCAACTATAAGACCTCATGAGCCTATGCGTATATTGGGGGATCCTTCCTTTCTGCTCAGAAATGACCTATAAAACATTAATATGTGGGGTTCAGTTGGAGACACGGTACTAAATGCACCAAAGCGATGAAACAACTGCTCCTCTCTATGACCAAAACTCACGGTTACTGCAATGGCTAATCACCTGCCTTCCCTCAACGTGCCTCCGATGAAGTGAGCATGAATCGCGTCAAAGGCCTTATATATACTCTCCCTGGGAGTAATTAGTGATAGTAAATTGATTAATGAGGTTCCGGGGGATGCCCAAATACGGAGATTGTAATCTCTGAGGGTCCGGTGTTGCGCTCCCGGCTTCCACTACCTAACGCGCATGCGCATAATAGCTTGTCTAATGCGCATGTGCGGCACCTGGAGCGACCGCGCATGCGTGAAGCGGGAGCGCTATACTTTCTACCGGAGATGGAAAACCTGGAAGTACAAGAGGCTGGATCTTACGTGACTAGGCATAGCGCATTTTGATTAATAAATCAATCGCGTGTGCTTAGGTATAGCGCATAGTGATTAATAAATCTGTTGCGTGTAAAGGTTAGAAGACACGTATCTTAAGTTGATTACATGGAAGGGCTCATCATATGTGGAATAATATGGGGAGCCAGAGAGTAAGTGAGTCTATTAATCATTGGGGACCCCCTCCAAAAAGGGACCCAACAAGACTGCAGGGCATACATGGTCACCATCCGTGTGGCAACTGTAACAACTGCCACCTTACCAAAAAAAGCCTGACTCTAACCTTCTCGAATGGGACACAGTGGGAGCAACGTGTGTTTACAAATTGCAACAGCAAGAATGTTGTATACCTGATCACGTGCCCGTGTGGAAAAGAATATGTGGGAATGACCACAAGACCTGTAAAAGTGAGACTAAATGAACACAAAAGTAACATCAGGTGTAAAAAACTCACAACAAAAATGTCAGCCCACTTCATTGAACACCAACACTGTGTAAATGAGCTACAGTGGACGATAATAGAACAACTACCCTCAGAGGTGGGCCTTCTGGAAAAAGAACAACGGTGGGTGTTCCGGTTGGGAACCGACACCACTGGGCTTAATGATTCCATTCCTTGGAACCTCTTAAGATAAACTCTATCCGGTCAATGCATTTGACAGCTGACGTATATTTGGGGCCACATTCAAAACCATGATATTGGGGGTCCTATGAGGTCATATTGCTACCATTAAGTCATGCTCACCAGTTTTCTATGCAAATAGATAAGATTAATCACTTATCAATAGGGACCGTGTCTCCTGGGGTCCCCAATGATTAATAGACTCACTTACTCTCTGGTTCTCCATATTATTCCACATATGATGAGCCCTTCCATGTAATCAACTTAAGATACGTGTCTTCTAGCCTTTACACGCGACAGATTTATTAATCACTATGCGCTATACCTAAGCACACGCGATTGATTTATTAATCAAAATGCGCTATGCCTAGGCACGTAAGATCCAGGCTCTTGTACTTCCATGTTTTCCATCTCCGGTAGAAAGTATAGCGCTCCCGCTTCACGCATGCGCGGTCGTTCCAGGTGCCGCACATGCGCATTAGACAAGCTATTATGCGCATGAGCGTTAGGTAGTGGAAGCCGGGAGCGCAACACCGGACCCTCAGAGATTACGATCTCCGTATTTGGGCATCCCCCGGACCTCATTAATCAATTTACTATGACTAATTACTCCCAGGGAGAGTATATATAAGGCCTTTGACGCGATTCATGCTCACTTCATCGGAGCCGCGTTGAGGGAAGGCAGGCGATTAGCCATTGCAGTAACCGTGAGTTTTGGTCATAGAGAGGAGCAGTTGTTTCATCGCTTTGGTGCATTTAGTACAGTGTCTCCAACTGAACCCCACATATTAATGTTTTATAGGTCATTTCTGAGCAGAAAGGAAGGATCCCCCAATATACGCATAGGCTCATGAGGTCTTATAGTTGAAAACTTTAAGTAAGACTTATCTTTCCTATTGTTTGCTCTCTTTCCATCTGAGCAGAGAGTAATTTTGTGTTTTGTATATATGTCTGTAAGTACTGTGTTATGTCCATTTGTGTTTTATTTTTTCACAGGGTTCCATTATTTTTGGTTTGACCTTGTTGTATTCAGAGAAGCTTTTTTTCTTCTCCACTGGTCTGTACAGTATAGATCAATGTGTTTATCTGTGCATTTCTCTCCACAGGTTCTATCGCCAATTGGGCGCAACTGCATTCACTAACATAAAAACATAGTTAGGAATATTACACATTGTGGTAATTATTTTTATATACACTTTTACATTCTACATGTGAGTAAGGGGAGGGTAAGTGCATAACCCTTGTCCTGAAGAAGGGGGCTTTGACCTCCGAAACTTGTTGACACTTTAAACAGTGGTTTTGATACCCTAATACGTATCTATCTAACCACGCCCTGCACTTCTTTTAACAATACCAGCCGGGGATTTAATTAAAAAAAAATTTCCTCCCACGTGCCAGGTATTTTTTAACTATTCACTCCTTTTTTCACCTCACCTCACTCACATTTTGGTAAAACACACACCCCCACACATAGTTCACTTCTAAGTGCTCCTGCGTATCCGCGAGTCGCAGCACGCCGCATCCCGTAGAGGGGTGCGAAGGCCCCGAAGATGAAGCATGACACCAAGGGGCCTGTTGGTGTGTGAGGGGCATTTAAACAACACTGTGTGTTCCCCATCACTTTAGGGATCACTATCACTTTGAGTGGATTCTACTTTGTTTATTCATATAACTAGGGAGACTGAATCCACTGACTCTCTCTCTCCCCCCTCCTGTTACAATCTGCTGAAAATAATCCCCCAACTCTCCCCTAACATGTTTTGCCTTGGTGTGCCACCGCGGTCCATCGCAGTGTCCCTGCATCGTTTAACTACATTCTCCAAGCAAGTGGTTCATGAATAAAATCTCCATCCCCACAATGTGGAAACACATGTGCAATTGAACCTGGTACTCCAGGGTCAGTATATATTCTCCTTATTTTAGGAAATATTTTATAATCTCTAGATTCAAATGTGTTGATACCATTCATAATCAGATCTTCTGAGCCCCACCCACCTCTATATCCCCACAACTGAATCAAGGGAACTGGTAGTCTCAGGGTCTACTGCTCTAGCTACATGACCCTGTTGCTCATTTATGAGCACAAAGTGTGTGTCAAGGCCAACTGCACACAAGGTTTCAAAGTAAAATAACCTGTTCATACAGAATGCCTTGAAATGACTGATTGCTTGAACATTGAAGCTGTTGGCACATCACACGTCTGATCAAGCAGAGCTCTCTCAAGATCAAAAGCACAGCACCCTGGAGGCCATTTTAATTAGTCCTCTCGTTCTTTCCTGCACCAGGCAAATATGGAGCAAATAATCAATGGGTCTTGTTTCTTTTACAGTAAAAAAAATCTATTAACAAAGCCTCCTAATTAGAATTGGCTTTCAAATGTTGTATTTGGGCCAAATCTTCTGTTTGCTCATTCCCACGATGTTCTCAGCATTTCCAAAGGGCAAACAATTTAGCAACACAAAGTGCCTGATTATCTATAAGCCCAAAAGGTACCAATGGTGCAAATATTGTTCATGCAGCATGTGTAGCAAGGTGTCCTAATTAGCACAATTCCACTTCAACACATTGCCAACACTTAGTAAATTGCAGGGCGCAGGTGCCTGACCCTCAACAATCTGTTATAGCCTTGAAATTGGTTTTTGCTCCAGAAAGTCACGTATGCCTAATTTGTCTGTGTTTGAGTAGTTCTTTAAATAATCTATAATTGCATTTACACCTCTCGTTTTCATCTCTGTTTTAAAAGAAATGACACCATTCCTTCTTAGATTGTACAGCAGCACATGCTCTTCATTTGCTGCCTCTCCTGGTCTCCTGATTCTTTCTTTCTCTCCACGTTAGTAGCAGCTCTTCCTGTCCTACAAGGCTGGTGGAGAAATTACGAATATACGGCCACATGCATCATCCCGGGTGTTTGCGAATTCTAAATTGCGAAAAATAGCGATTCGCAATTTAGAATTCGCAAAACGGGATGCATGAATATTTTCGTTAAATTTATGCGATTCAGTAAAAATCGCAATTTTTTCCGAATCGCATAAATTACCGAAATACAATTTGCGAATTTGCTATTCCTATTGGTTCCTATGGGCCAAAAGGCCCATAGGAAGCAATGGGAAGGCATTAGCAAATTACGATTTTCACTTTGAAAATCGCAATTTCTTAATGCATTTCATGGGTGCAGGGGGGGGTCCAAAGGACCCCCCCATGCACCCCTGAAATGTATTTTTCGCATCATGTTTCACACACACATGTCCTAAGGACATGTGTGTCCGTAACATGAATGTTGAAAAAAATGCATTTTCAGTGTTTTCAACACTTTTTGCAAATTTACCGAGTGGTTCAACCACTTGGTAAATTTAACCCCCTAATTGCGATTTCGCAATTTTAAAAGTAATCATGCATTGCTTTTAAGAAATCGCAAATTTGCGATTTCTTAAAAGCAATCGCAATTTTAGAAATCGCAAAAATGTTGCGATTTCTAAAATTGCTTCATGCATCCCAAAAAGCACTTTTGGAATCGCAAACGGCCGATTTTAAGGAATCGCACCGTTTGCGACTCCAAAAATGCTTGATGCATGTGGGGGATACTGTGAACTAATGATTCCAGCTGCAATGTCTCTCTAAAACACAACCATTACCAGATAATGCGGGGAATAACCAAATGGGTCTAAAAAACCAAGGCCTGGTTTTGAGTTTAGCAGGAAGGTTACTCTGTCACAAACGTGACATATATGCATTCCGGATTTACAAGTGCCATAGGATATAATTTTTTAATACAGTGGAGGAATGTCCGCCACGTTTGATATGGAGCAACCCACCCATCCAACTCTGTTGGACCCCTAGTCTCCTTTCACGTATTGGCCCCAATGCCAGGGACATTTTCTGTTCACACATCCCTCTTGTACCAAGCAGTTGGTAAATCTGAATATGACGCCACTGCTCATCGTAAGGGGGAGGGTGTTGAGAGGGGTGGCATATTTACAAGAGTTTATCGCCACTGGAACATCACTTCTTATGACATTCCTGTGATGATAAAACCTACACCTTATTCACACGGTGGCATTAACCCTTACATTGCTCATGACTAAATGGTTCCGCCATGAGCAGCAGTGCTCGTGCTCATAAAGGAACCATTCCAATATGTGCACACTAGCACAAATATACTCTTCTGCAGACAGCAGAGGGATTTCCTTGTTTGCCTTGGGAGGTGGGTAAGAGCTTCCCCAACCTCCTGAGGCATTCGTTTTTTGTTTTACACAAAGTCCCTTTGCTGCGGCGGCAATTCCGCCGCAGCGCTAGGGGGAGGGGCCGAGCGGCGCTCGCATGCTAGTGACGGAGCCGCTCCGTCACGAGCCGCGGTTGCGCTGTGCTCATGACGGAGCGGTTCAGTCATAGCCCCGCCCGCTCATTAGAACGCGCCGCGCAGGTGCGAAATCAGCGCCGCGCAGGCTGACGGAACTGCTCCATCATGAGCACAGCAAAACCAAGTTGCAAAACCAAGTTGTTTTTTGCTAGGTAATTTTGATGTCTCCACAATATGTTTTAGACCCTCGTCTGTTGTAGGTACTTGGTCCACCCACACAAGTGAGGTATCATTTTGTACGGAGGACCTGAGGGAATGCTCAGTGGTAGGACATTTGTGTCAGCCCGGTGATACCACAACTGTCACACACGGAAATGTGAGAAAAATATGATTTTTTTTCTGCAAAACTTTAGATTTGCAGGGAATCTGAGTAGGGAAACATTGGGGGATGCATACAAGTCACATCTCCCTGGACTCCCGTGTGTCTCATTGTTAAAAAATGTCTGGGATTGGTAGGCTTTCCTAGATGGCTTCCGAGCCTGGGTTAAAAATGAAGGGGAATCCCTTGCAAAACACTGTATTTTTGTAATCTATAATTCTGAAGTCTCCACAGTAAGTTTTGGGTTGTTTCCTGTCTCAGGCACTAGGCCTACCCACACAAGTGAGGTACCATTTTTATCGGGAGACTTGGGGGAATGCTAGGTTTGTGGAAGTTTGTTGATTCCCTTAGATTCCAGAACTTCCCTTTACAGACCTGTGAGAAAAATTCCTCTTTTCACAAATTATGAGGTTTGGAAGGGATTCTGGGTAACAGAACCTGGTGAAAGCCACATATGTCACCCCATCCTGAGTTTCCCGGGATGTCTAATTTGGCAAAAATATATGGGTTTGCTAGGTTTCCTTACATGCTGGCAGAGCTAGGGTCAAATTCCACAGCTAGGCACGCAAAAAAGGTCCAGTTTGCAGTGGAAAAATGTGATGTGCCCATGTTTTGGGCCATTTCCTGTTGCGGGTACTAGGCCTACCCACACAAGTGAGGTACCATTTTTATCAGAAGACCCCAGGTAAACGCTGGGTGGGTGGAAATTTGTGGCTCCCTGTACATTCCAGAACTTTTATCACAGAAATTTGAGGAAAATGAGTTTTTTTTACGACATTTGGGATTTGCAAGGTATTCTGGCTAATAGAACCTGGTAATAGCCACACACGTCACCCCATCCTTGATTTCCCTAGAAATCTACGTTTCAAAAATGTATAGGTTTGCTAGGTTGCCTTAGGTGCCGGCAGAGCTAGGGTCAAACATCCACAGCTAGGCACATTGTTAAAAAAAGGTCATATTTCAGTGAAAAAATGCGGTGTCTACGATGCGTTTTGGGCCGTTTCTTGTCAACGATACTAGGCCTACTCACAAAAGGGAGGAACCATTTTTATCAGGAGTCTTGGGGGCCTGCTGGGGGTGGGAAGTGTGTGGCTCTCTGCAGATTTCAGAAGTTTTCATCACAGAAATACTTGGAAGACTTGTTTTATTTTTACAAAGTTTGGGATTTGCAATAGATTCTAGGTAACAGAAACTGGTGAGAGCCACACAAGTCGCCCAATCCTGGATTCCCCTGGGTGTCCGGTTTAAAAAAATTTACAGGTTGGCTTGGTTTCCCTAGATGCCGGCTGAGATAGAACCCAAAATTGACAGCTACAGACATTGCGAGAAGGGTCTGTTTTCTGTAGAAAAATGTGATGTGTCCATGTTGCGTTTTGGGTCCTTTCCTATCACGGGCACATGTCTTACACACACAGGTGAGTTACCATTTTTATTAGGAGACTTGCGGGAATACTAGGTGGGTGGAAGTCTGAGGCTCCACGCAGATTACAGAACTTTCCTTCACAGAAATATTATGAAAATTATTTTTGTTTGTCAAAGTTAGAGGTTTGATAGGGATTCTGAGTAACAGATCATGGTGAAAACCACACAAGTCATCCCATCCTGGATTTCCCTGGAAGTCTAGTCTAAAAAAAATTACAGGTTTGCTAGGGTTTCTTTGTACCACAGACAGGCACATTGTAAAGAAACGTCGGTTTTCACAGTAAAAATGTGGTGTGTATACATTGTATTTTTGGCCCTCTTTCTGTCGCCGGCACTGGACCTACCCACACAAGTGAGAGTACCATTTTTACAGGAAGTCTTTGGGGAATGCAGGATGGTTGGAAGTTTTTGGATCCACGCAGATTCCAGAACTTTCCATCAAAGAAATGTGTGGAAAATGTGTTAGTTTTTTACAAAGTTTGATATTTGCAAGGGATTCTGGGTAACAAAACCTAGTAAGAGTCGCACAACTCACCCCATCCAGGATTCCCTCACTTGACTAGTTTTTAAAAATGTGTGGGCTTGCTAGGTTTCCTTAGGTGTCAGCGGAGCTTTGGTACAAAATCCACAGCTGGGCAAAAAAGGGTTTGTTTTTACTGGAAAAATGTGATGTGTCCCGTTGCTTTTTCGGCTGTTTCCTGTCGTAAGTAGTAACCCTGCCCACACAAGTGAGATACCATTTTTTTTTTAGGCCTACCCGCACTAGTAAGGTTCCATTTTTATTCAGAGCCTTTGGGGAATGCTGGGTGGAAGGATGTTTGTGGCTCCCCTTAGATTTAGATTTAGATTAGAGAAGTGTGGCTCAGGGGTTAGAGGCGGCAGACCCGGAAGCTGAGATCGGCCCTGGACCAGGGTTTAATTCCCCGCCTCGGCGGTTCTTGGGCTAAAAATTCCACGGTCTCGATAATTCTAGCTCCGGTGCCTTCTCGACTCACGGGTTCAAGCTCTGCGACTCTGGGCAATAGCTTGCTTAATCTCCACAACGGCCCCTCGCGGCGGGATGCCTGGCTTTCACCTTGTGGATACCCTGCCGGGGCCTCTCACAGGGGAATACCAGGACGGGTTCCCTAGGCAAGCGCCAGGATGCCCTTTGTGGTGACCGGTCACGCTATATAAGTATACCTACATTTACATTTAAATTTACATTTACATTTAGATTCCAGAACTTTCCATCACAGCCATGTGAGGAAAATGTGTTTTTTTTGTTTTACAAACTGTGAGAATTGCAAGGGATTCTGGGTAACGGAAACTGGTGAAAACTAAGGGTGGGCGTAGTTTGCGAAGTAGCGCTTCACGAAGCTACACGAAGTGCACTTCGCACTACGCGAACTTCACGTAGCACCACGCGAGCTGCGTAGTAGCATGTTCGCACTGTGCAAGATGTGTTTTCAATGATTGCACAGTGCGGACAAGCATCCGGCACTGTGCAATCATTGAAAACGGCATCTTGCACAGTGCGAGCAGTAGTTTTCTCCTGCTCCAGCAGATTATTACTCGAGCTGCAGCTTTCTCAACGTGAACTGGTAGTTTCTGATTGAGAGCGGTTGCGAGCATGCGCAACCACTCACAATGAGAAACCTTACCTCCCCGCGTTGCAAATCTCGCCGGGATCTCATTTTGCTTGCTCTCGGTCGCGAACATGATGTTCAGGACCCCGAACAAGCAAAAAATGAGTGCTGCACTACGCTACGCTGCACTACGCATGTTTGCACTGTGCTACGTGCAGCTCGCGTAGTGCGAAGTTGCGCAAACTTCGCAAACTCCGCGAGCGTAGCGTAGTGCTTCGCCCAGGGTTAGTGAAAACAACACACGTCACCCCATTCTCACTTCCCCTGGATGTCTAGTGTTTAAAAATTTCTAGGTTTTCTAGGTTTCCTTAGGTGTCGGCAGAGCTATGGTGAGAACATACCCAGCTAGGCAAATTGCAAAAAAAGGGTCAGTTTTCACTGGAAAAATTGAATGTATCCACGTTGCGTTTTGAGCTGTTTCCTGTCCTGGGTACTAGGCCTATCCCCACAGGTGAGGTACCATTTTTATTGTAGACCTAAACACACAAGTGAGGTACCATTTTTATCGGGAAACTTTTATGAATGCTGGGTGGATGGATGTGTGTGGATCCACGCAGATTCTAGAACTTTCAATCACAGAAATGTGAGAAAAATATGTTTTTTTTTACAAAGTTAGAGTTTTGAAAATTGTACTGGTTTCTCTAGCGGCAGGCAGAGCTAAGGTACGGAATCCACAGCTAGTCACATTGCAATGTAACAGTCAGTTTTCTGTGGAAAAATGTGATGTGTCCATATTACATTTTGGGCCGTTTCCTATCATGGGCACTAGGCCTATCCACACAAGTGAGGTACCATTTTCATTGGGAGACTAAGGGAAATTCTGGGTGTGTGGAGGTTTGTGGCTCCACGCAGAATCCAGAAAAATGTGTTTGTTTTTGAAAAACCTTGATATTTGCACGGGATTCTGGGTAATAAAACCTGGTAGGAGCCACACAAGTCACCCTATCCTGGATTCCCTGGTTGTCTATTTTTTTTATGTACATGTTTGCTACATTTCCCTAGGTGCTGACAGAGCTAGGGTCCAAAATCCACAGCCAGGAACATTACTAGAAAAGGAACAGTTTTCACTAGAAAATATGATGTGTCCACATTGCGTTTTGGGCCATTTGCTGTTGCAGATACTAGGCTTACCCACACATGTGAGATACCATTTTTATTGTAGGCCTACCCACACAAGTAAGGTAAAATTTGTATTGGGGGCCTGCAGGGATTACTGGGTGGGTGGAAATTTGCGGCGTTCAGCAGATTCCAGAACTTTCCATCACAGACATGAGGAAAATATTTTATTATTACAAAGTTTGAGGTTTGCAAGGGATTCTGTGTCACAGAATCTGGTGAAAACCACACACGTCACACTATCCTCTATTCCTCTGGCTAGCTTTTAACAATTGACGAAAGGCGCACTCAATAGAATATTTCAGAGACAGTGTTTTAAGTCCAAATGGTTATCTTCTTTATTGTGGTAATTATACCAGGTAAAACAAGCAGCCAACGTGTCCTCTTATTTTCCTGTTAGCATGCAGGAATCCTGCGCGTTCTTTATGGAGCCCGCACTGCCTCCTAAGAGGGGAACTGCTCGTCCTCTGGGCCCTTACATACCGCTTGAGACCGATTAGGGCATATGGGGCAAGAAAATATATATCTTCTCTTTATTTATTTACTCCTTGCTTAAGTGAATCAAATCTGGGGCAAGTATACTCACATGGCCCTTCCTTAATGATGCTTCCCTGCGCTTCTTGATACATTGACCATTTCTCTGATTGAACTTACACATTAAAGTTCACGCCCTGACGAAGTTCCGCCATAGGAACGAAACGCGTTGGCTGCTTCGTTTACCTGGTATAATTACCACAATAAAGAAGATAACCATTTGGACTTAAAACACTGTCTCTGAAATATTCTATTGAGTGCGCCTTCCGTCATTTGTTAAAGGTTTGTCTGATCGGGAATTGTGCTTTGGGACAACAGGCACTGGAAGTGTGCAGCACCACAATAATGTTTTTCACACTACTGTGTTGGTTGTGCTAAACCTTGGTTGGGTTGTCCTGTTCGTCCTCTTTTTCCTCTGGATATCTTGTTTTGAAAAAATTTCTAGGTTTTCTTAGGTGCTGGCAGAGCTATGGTGCAAAATACTCAGGCACAGAGCGAAAAAGGGTCAGTTTTCCCTGGAAAACTGTGATGTGTCCATGTTGCATTGTGGGTGGTTTCCTCTCACGGGTACTAGGCATATCCACACAAATGAGGTACCATTTTTATTGGCAGACTTTTAGGAAGGCTGGGTGGGTGGTAGTTTGTGGATTCATGCAGATTCAAGACTTTACATCACAGAAATGTGAGGAAAATGTTTTATATTTACAACGGTTTATTTTTGCAAAGGATTCTAATTACCAGAACCTTGTAGGAGCCACACAAGTTACTCCATCCTGAATCCCACTGGGTGTCTTGTTTTAAAAAATGTATAGTTTTGTCAGGTTTCCTACTGTGCCGGCAAAATAAGGGTCCAAAATCCATAGCTAGGCACATTGCAAAGTAAGTGTAATTTTTCTGTGGAAAAATGTGATATGTCCACATTGCATTTTGGGCCATTTCTTGTCACGTGCACGAAGCCTACACACACAAGTGAGAAACTATTTTCATCAGGCGACTTGGGGGAATGCTTGGTGGGTGGAAGTATGTGGCTCCACGCAGATTATAGAACTTTTCATCACAAAAATGAGATGAAAATGTGTTTTTTGTCATAGAAAGAGGACTCAAGGGATTCTGGGTAACAGCTCCTGCTGCGAGCCAAACAAGTCACCACATCCTGGATTTGCCTGGATGTCTAGTTTGCCAGCTGAGTATGAGCCCAAAAAGCCACAGCTAGGCACGTTGCTAGGAAAAGGGTCCATTTTCTGTGGAAAAATTTGATGTGTCCAGGTTGCGTTTTGAGCAGTTTCCTGTCGCCGTTACTAGTCATAGCCACACAAATATGTTACCATTTTTACTGTAGACCTACCCAAACAAGTGAGGTGCCATTTATATTGGGAGACTTTTAAGAATGCTCAATGGGTGAAAATGTGTGTATTCACGCAGATTCAAGACTTTCCATCACAGAAATTACTAAGTTTGAGGTTTGCAAGAGATGCTCGATAACAGTACCTGGTAGGAGCCACACAAGTCACCCCAGCCTGGATCTCTGAATGTCTAGTTTATAAAAAGGTTTTCTAGGTTTCTCTAGGTGCCGGATGAGCCAGAGCCTAAAATTCATGGCAAGGCACATTGCAAAGAAAGGGTCAGTTTTCTGTAGGATAATGTGATGAGTCCACTTTACATTATGGGCAATTTCCTGTCACGGGCACTAGGCCAACCCACATTAGTGAGGTACCATTTTTATCGTGGGACTTGAATGAATGCTGGGTGGTTGGAGGTTTGTTGCTCCAGGCAGATTACAGGACTTTTCATCACGGAAATGTGATGAAATTGTGTTTTCTTTCGTCAAAGTTTGAGGTTTGCATGGCATTCTGAATAACAGAACCTGGTGAGAGCCACACAAACACCCCATACTGGATTTCCCTGGATGTCTAGTTTTAAAACATGTACTGGTTTGTGATGTGTCTATGTTGCGTTTTGGACCCTTTCTTGTCATCACCACTAGGCCTACCCACACAAGTGAGGGACCATTTTTATTGGGAGACTATGGGGAATTCTAGGTGCATGGAAGTTTGTGCTTCCATCCGTATTCCAGAACTTTCCATCACGGAAATAGGAGGAAATTGTGTTAATTTTTGAGAAAGTTTGATATTTGAAAGGGATTCTGGGTAACAGAACCTGATAGAAGCCACAAAAGTCCCTCTACACTGGATTGCCCTGGTTGTCTAGTTTTAAAAAATGCACAGGTTTGCTATGTTTCGGTGGTGCTGGCAGAGTTAGGGTCCAAAATTCCCCGCATGCACACAACAAAAAAAGTGTCACTTTTCACTTGAAAATATTATGTGTCCTTCATGGGCTTTGGGCTGTTTCCTGTTGCGGGTACTAGGCCTTCCCACACTAGTGAGGTACCATTTTTTATTGGGAGCTTTCAGGAAACACTGGGTGGAGGGAAGTTTGTGGCTCCCCTGAGATTCCAGAACGTTCTATCACAGACATGAGTAAAATAGTTTTTTTTACAAACTTTGAGGTTTGGAAGGGATTCTGGGTCCTAGATTCTGGTGAAAACCACACATTACCCCATACTCTATTCCTCTGGAGATCTAGTTTAAAAAATGTATAGGTTTTCAAAGTTTCCTTAGGTGCCGGGAGAGCTATGGTGCAAAATACTCAGCTGGGCACATAGTGAAAAAGGGTCAGTTTTCACTGGAAAAATGTGATTTGTGCACATTGCGTTTAGGGTGGTTTCCTCTCACGGTTAATAGGCCTATAACAAGTGAGGTACCATTTTTATTGGAAGACTTTTAGGAATGCTGGGTGGGTGGAAGTTTGTGGATTTGTGCAGATTCAAGACTTTCCATCACAGAAATGTGTGGAAAATGTTTTTTTTTAAACAAAGTTTTAGATTTGCAAGGGAATCTGGTTAACAGACCCTGGTAAAAGCCACACAAGTCACCCCACCCCCTGGGTGTCTTGTTTTTAAAACTGTATAGTTTTACTAGGTTTCCTTTGGTGCCAACAGAGCAAGAGTCCAAAATCCACAGCTAGGCATATTGCAAAATAGGGTTAATTTTTCTGTGCAAAATGTGATGTGTGTACATTACATTATGGGCCATTTCCTGTCACAGGCACTAGGTCTACACACACAAGTGAGGTACCATCTTTATCAGGCCACTTGGGGGAATGAAAGATGGATAGAAGTTTTTAGCTTAGTGCAGATTAAACAACTTTCAATCACAGAAATGTGATGAACATTTGTTTTTTTAATCAAAGTTAGAGGTTTGCAAGGGATTCTTGTTAACAGAACCTGGGAGGAGCCACACAAGTGATCCCATCTAGCATTGCCCTGGGTGTCTTGTTTTTCAAAATGTATAGTTATACTTTGTTTCCTTAGGTGCCGGCTGAGCTAGAGCCCAAAATCCACAGCTAGGCACATTGCAAAGTGAGTGTACATTTTCTGTGGCACAATGTGGAGTGTCTACGTTGCGTTTTAGACTGTTTCCTATCACTGCCACCAGGCCTACCCACACACTTCAGGTACCATTTTTATTGGGAGACTACTAGGAATATTAGGTGTATGGAAGTTTGTAGCTCCATGCAGATTCCAGAACGTCCCACCACAGAAATATGAGGAAAATATGTTTGTTTTTAACAATGTTTGATATTTGCAGGGGATTCTGGGTAACAGAAACTGGTAAGAGCCACTTAAGCCACCCCATACTCTATTGCCCTGTGTGTCTAGTTTTTATTAATAAATAGGTTTGCTAGATTTCCTTAGGTGCCATTATGCCCTCCCTCAATACTTTACATGGCTTCAGAAGAGCCCCAGCTGCTCCCTAACATGGATGTAGCAGTAGCAAATGATCTTTTCCAGAAATGGCTTACTCAGGCTTTGGACATCTGTATTCCCGCCAAAATTGGTCACAGAAAAATAACTCAGTCTAACTTATGGTTTAATGAGTCCTTGACCCTTGCGAGGAAAAACTGCAAGCTGCTTGAACAGGCTTGCAGACTCTCATATGACCTAGAAACCAAAAGTCAGTATTGTGCATCTATCAAGACCCACTACAAGTTCATTCGGAAGTCCAGGGCTGATTACGTTGTCTATAAAATTAAAGAGAGCAGCAAACCTTCAAAAACTATCTTTTCCCTTCTCAATGACATGAAAATACCTGAATTCGGTAGCAGAACCTTCCATTACTTCAACCACTCAGTGTGATGAGTTGGCCAGCTACTTTACGAACAAGGTGGAGAATATCTATAACAACTTCCTAACTTCAAATGACAACATGGGATAAGGGACACTGAACACTGAAGGAGAGAAATTGCTATCCTTCCCTTTACTATGTCTTACAGAGATTGAGTCCGTCTGTGATAAAAATAAAATCAGGTTCCCCAGCAGACCCTATGAAATCATACCAGTACTGTCAATTTCAAACACATCTCCTACTGGTCTGTGGTGAGTTGGTCAACCTATCCCTGACTAGGGCGTTAGTACCCCTAGCATGGAAGCATACCAAAGTTGCAGAGTTATTAAAAAAACCTGTTTGGACACATCCAAACCGGAAAATTATCGCCCCATATCCCAGCTCCCATTTTTGGCTGAAGCCACTGATCCTATTTGAATTCCATCCTCACGAAGTTTGTAGAGTTCGGTTTCAGATCACGCCACAGCACTGAATCACCCTTGGCGACGGTGATGGAGCAACTGCCAAGCACTCTGGATGAAGGAAACTCTGCGGCTTTGATTCTTCTGCACCCCAGTGCCACATTTGATACGGTATCTCATGAGATCCTACTGTGTTACTTGCAAGAGATAGGAATCGATGGCACTGCCTTGGCCTGTTTCAGATCATTTCTGGGAGGCAAAACATTTCAGGTCACTGCACCCCGCCTAACACTCTCCGGAATATGCTGTTTATTACAGAGTTCCACAGGGATTTATGATGAGCCCTACACTCTTTATTATCTATCTACAACCCCTTGCAGCAGTGGCAAAAAACAAAGAACTGTCATTAGTATCCTACGCTGATGACACCCAACTGGTTATATCTTTCTCCAACAACGGCAAACATAACCTCAATAAATTTCAGGAAGACATGCTGGCAATCACAGACTGGATGACAGCTCATCATCTGCAGCTAAATGTCAGTAAGTGAAATGTTGCTGCTGGGGAAAGACAGCCATTTGTGGTCAGAACAATGTTGGCCAAGTGCGTTGTGGCCCGCACCCTCTACCCAAAGAGGATGTGAAAAATCTGGGCATATGAGTGGACAGTGCCTTGTCTTTCGTAGCCCAAACAAAGCGTTGGTGGGATATGTTTCGGGATTTTACATGAACTCAAGCCTCTGTTAGGGTTTTTTTACCTGTAAACTTGCCAGTCCATTAACCATTATACAATCTAATGTAGATTGGATTATTGTCATTCTCTTTATTTGGATGGAAACAAATCAGCTCTTACAGAGTGTACAAAATGCGGCAGCATGAACTCTTTTTGCTCTCCCTAAATTTTACTCAGTATCAAAGCTCATGCCCAACTTACACTGGCTGCCCATCGATAAGAGAATTCATTTTAAGACCTTATGCTTTGCCCATAAAATTCTCACCCAACAAGAGCCTCCTATTTTATCCGATCTGCTAGTGCTGTATTCACCGCGACGCACGTTGCATTAAGCGGATCCACACTTAGCATACATCCCCCGAATTATAGGACAAGATCTGGGGGTCGCTCGTTCAGGGTGCTGGCGTCTGCACTCTGGAACTCTCTAACGTCTGCACTCTGGAACTCTCTACCCTTTTCTATCAGAGGTATCCAGAATCATCTGGTTTACAGACAGGTTATAAAAACGTTGGTCTTTCCGAACTAATCCACACCTCCTATGTTTACATCCTGCAATGTTATATCTGGGTTTAGCGCTGGGACGTCCTGTTGCTGGGGCAGCCATACACTGTGCAAATCTCTTTTACATAACATAACATAAAGGGTCAGTGCCCAGTTTGCCCAACCTCTGAATAACATAATGATATCAGGTACCTTTCCCATTTCTTGTAAGACAGCTTGCAAATGGCCGATTTAAAGAAAAACCTTCATTAGATCCCACAGAAGTAAGAACTACTGGCCCATATCTTGTCTACCCCTCGTGGCTAAGATTTTAGTAGAATGTATCAATCAAGAACTGGTAGGATACCAAGACTCAAACGACCTCACACACACCACCCAACACGGCTTCAGACAATACCACTCAACATGGCCAATGAGGAGATACGTAAACAGCTTGACAGTAGTGGCAGGGCCGTCCTCATCCTACTTGAACTTTCAGCAGCGTTTGACACTGTCAACCATCTGGTATTAACACAGAGGCTAAAGGCAGTCAGAATAAAGGGGACGGCTTTAGCCCCACTTAGGTCTTTCCTTACCTCTAGAGAACAGAAGCTGTGTTGGGGTAACCTCACAACGGAGACAAATGTGGCTTTGAAGGGGGAGACTTCAAAGAGAGTGGCTTTGAAGTGCATCAGTACTCTTTTCAAGCTATCTATCTGTGTGCAGAGCTCTTGGAGCAGGGAATACCCACTTTCTAAAATTTGCATTTCGAAAATAGTAATGTTAAATCCAACTTAAAAGTAAAGAGGATTTATCATTTCCATATTTTAGTTACACAGCACCCTGCCCTTAAGGCTAACTAGGGCCTATCTTAGTGGGGACTTATGTGTGAAACAGGGAAGTTTAAGGATTGGCAAGGGATTTTAAATGCCAAGTTGAAGGGAAAGTAAACTGCACACACAGGAACTGTAGTGGCAGGCCTGAGACATGGTGAGAGGGTTTCCGGGGTGGGTGGCACAAGCAGTGCTGTAAGCCTACTAATAGCATTTCATTTACAAGCCCCAGAGACATGTAGTGCCCATGACTAGGTAAATTACATATGCCAATTGGGAATGAGACAATGAGACAATGTTGCCATGAGACAATGTTGCCATATGATAAGGAGAGAGCACATGCACTTTAGCACTGGATAACAGTGATAAAGTGCACAGAGCCCTAAAGCCAGCAAAAATTACTACAGAAAAATAGAGAGAGCCAGGCAAAACAAGTTAGAGGGAAACCACCCTATGGCTGTCGGGTCTAACAAGGCGGTATTGAAAACCGGAAACTGGGACAGAGCCAAGTCTTTGGATGCTTTCTGTATGCGAGATGGTTGGCTCAAGATCTTAGACGTATAGGCTGTGAGTGGTCAGGAATGAATTAGGTACTAAGAACAAGAAGTGTCCTGTTTCATTGGCTTTAAAATGGATTAAAAGGAAGATATTCCACCTCTTTACTTCTGTTGTCCAGATAGGATCTAATCTATGCTAATGTATGACCTTTAATACCTGCCTCTTATACCCTCCTTACAAGAAATAAATTGTATCTAAGATGCAAATTGGTCACTCTGCCACCCTCACCAAGCATCCAACTGAATTTTGTCAATGATGACACAAGTGTGGTATGTGTGCTGTGAAATTGCCTGAAACCTAATTGATCAAGGGTCTGTAGTTCCGATTTCTTAATAAACGTTGACACCTACCGATTCACATGTTTTTCTGTGGTGGTTTTAACAGGGGAAAGGAAGGAGATAGAGAGGCAGGTCGTTTTTGTCAGTAAAGTGGTTATCACTCCATGCCACCAAACTCAGGGAGTTTATGATTTTCCCATACGTGTCTTCAACTGAAATATAAACTTTGTGTCAAAATTCTTTTGGGAAATGGCCAGTTGTGCAGACTCCACAACCAGCTCTGCTTAAAAGTATCTTGATTAGAGACGTGCTTTATGAAGAGCTAAGCCCTATCTAGGGCTCGGAGGGGGATAAGGAATGTCCCAAGCTCCTTGACAAAACGATCTCAAAAACATAACCATCTGTGATAGGGCCTCTTTCGGAGGAAGCAAGACCTCCTCGTTTTGAATTCATTTAGATTTTTATTGATTAGCAGCATCTGCAGGCCGGGGGGAAATTAATAAAGCCGAATCGGCCTTTGTTTTTAGCCTTCACTGCTAAATTTAGGATTTTCATGAGGGGGTAGATAGATCCATCAATTTATCCAGACAGCCTGTCCATGCTCTCTATCCTGTTCCCCTTAAAAGACATTCTGGGGTCGATTCCGATCCGGGAAACAAATCCGTACGACGATTCAAATTCGTAGCCGTTTCCGTACGAATGGTATAAATCCATCCAAATCGGGTAGTACGATCCGTATTAAAAAAATACGTCCGAATTGTTGTGAACCGTACGAAAAGCAAGGGAAAATCCGTACGATACGGACTCTGAAAGTGAACCGTACGAATCGTAAACATGCCGTACTACCCGACAAGTACGATCCGGACCGGGGAATGAGTACCCGATTCGTACGGTAAACTTCGCGTATGAGCAATTCGTACAGAGAGCCACACAATCACATAGGGTACGGGTCGTACACCCCATGATCGTAGGGGTACGGTTTATACACCTACGATCATGCCATGAGGTACGATTCGTACACCCCTTGATCGTAGGGGTACGGTTTGTACATCCCATGATCGTAGGGGTACGGTTCATACACCTACGATCACGGGGTACAGTTCGTTAACCCCATGATCGTAGGGGTATGGTTCATACACCCCATGATCGTAGGGGTACGGTTCATACATGTACAATCATGGGGTACGGTTCGTACACCCCTTGATCGTAGGGGTACGGTTTGTACACCACATGATCGTAGGGTTAGGGTTCGTACACCTATGATCATGGGATGTACGAACCGTACCCCATAATTGTAGGTGTACAAACTGTACCACTAAGATCATGGGGTCTACAAACCGTACTCCATGATCGTAGGTGTACGAACCGTACCCCTAAGATCATGGGGGTACGAACCGTAACCCTAAGATCATGGGGTGTACAACCGCACCCCATGATCGTAGGTGTACGAACCGTACCCCTAAGATCATGTGGTTTATGAACCGTACCGGGGGTCCGTCATGCATGCATTTCGAGTCGAATTCTGCTATTCCAGACGTTTTGAGCTCTTGTAAAAAAAGAGTCGTACGGAGTGTTGACTGGACGAATCGTACTTGCTGGGTCGGAAAATGATGCTTTGATCCTTACGGACATCGCGTGCTGCGCGTTTCGAATGCGATTCATACGGATTATTGGGTCGTACGGGCTTTGGTACGATTCGGACGGAGAACTGCTTTGGGTACCGCATCGTATAACATCGTACGTACTGGGACGTTCGAGGATACGATTCGTACGGGAAAATGCTCAGTACGGCTATTCGTATGGGATTTTACCAAATCAGAATCGGCCCCTTTGTGTTCTATTTCCACGATTGCTGGTATTTTCCTAGGTAGACAAGGTCTTGGATACTCAGCTGTCAGCTTATTTCTTCATTCTTATCAAGGGCCTTCTGAATTTGACAATGCACATAGGCTACAACCTTTGAAGAAGGTGACTAGTTGATGGCCGGGGATTAACCCTGTTGTCTAGTTTAAAGAATGCAGCCTTTTGGAAATCCTCTTATAATTGCAGCTCCCCATCTGACAACAGCTCCCCCTCACTTTTAAGCTAGCTTTTCAGAACCCTGACTCTGCTGCTTTATAGGCTGTCTCCACCAAGTGGACATCATGAAAGGTTCCCTAATCTCCATTAAAAGAGGCGCATAAAGCAGAAGATGTCTTCACGCATAGCAATTAGCGTGTACTTTTAATTAGTAGGAAGAGCGCTATGAAAGTACTCCTCTGAAATCTGTTTGAACTGTAGGACTACATGTCCCAAAAGTCTTAGCGCTTCCTAGAATAGTAGCTAGAATGTCAGCCATCTTGGAAGACGGCTGGAATGCCAGATATTGGTCCTCGGAAGCTTGTTTCCGGTCCAGGGAAGACATGGCTTAGCAGTTCGGGCTGGACTGTTCCCATGAGGCAGAGGGTCAGACTGATTTGCATATATTTGGGTGGCAGAGTGGGCTAAAGAACGGTGATGGATTAAACCCAGATCTTTTGACTGGGTGTGAGTGTTTGAGTGATTCAGATGCTCCGTTCATCACCACCCCCTTTTGCACCGTTTTTGGCCTCCATAAGTGTGGCAGGGTATGCTCAGACGTGAGTCCCTTGCTCACTTTGCCACTGGATTCAAGCAAGCCGGGCTGAAGACGGCTGGAATGCCAGAAACCGGTCCTCGGAAGCTTGTTTCCGGTCCAGGGAAGACATGGCTTGGCAGTTCGGACTGGACTGTTCCCATGAGGCACAGGGTCAGACTGATTTGCATATAGCCATGTCTGAACTGGGGGAGCGGAGTGGGCTAAAGAACGGTGATGGATTAAATCCAGATCTTTTGACTGGGTGTGAGTGTTTGATTGATTCAGATGCTCCGTCCATCACCACCCCCTTTTGTACCGCTTTTCAAAATGCGGCTTGGAGAGCACATGTACTGACTCCCACATTATTTTTATAGACAGGCTTATTTGAGTAAATGACACTTGGGTTTTTATGAACAATGCTTTACAGTTGATTTGCAATTTGGAAAGTGTGCATGAACACATTCCTAAAATTGCGCTGGAAGGAAAACCACTTCATAATTTATTTTCTAAGCTTTCCGTGACATTTAGCCCTTCTTGAATAATTTACTTTTTATATATTGAAGTGCAAGAAATGTTAGGAAACGTCAGAGACAATTACTTATACTTATTTTGTGGAATGCTTTTATTGAAAAGGGTTTTCTTTACAAGTAAGTTGCTTAAAAGAGTTAATTAGGCTGAAAGACTTTTGAAGCCTCCCAATTGAAAGTAAAACCAATTGACTTAAAGTTCACCAGAGAGCAGTAACTGCTTTCAATTGGAGGTGAAGATTGTGTTTTGCCTAGAAGAACTAAGGGGCATATTACCTACGCTTAGCGATATTTACCGCTAACGATGCTTAGCAACACATTTTTTAACGCTAAGCATCGCCGGAAATTATCGCAGAGATAACTTGCTATTAGCAAGGTTTATCTTAGTAGTGATAAAAATCCTCAAGCTAACTGCCTATTGAGAGATTATTGCTGGAAAACCAACGATAATCTCTCGAAGTTTTTCGTTAGCTTGATGATAGGGGCTCACAAACTTAGCCATGATATCCACCTTCCATAGGATATCATGGCTAAGTCAGGAAAATACCAGGCGTAAAAAAAGCAGTGCTAACCGCGGTTAGCACTGCTTTTTTATCACTAACGCGGTTAGCGAAATCCTTGATAATAGGAGAAATGTCGCTTAACAACATTTCTCTTATTATTTTTCTATGGAACGCCCCCTTTGCATCTTATTAGAGATGCAAGGGGAAGCTTAGAGAAAAAGGGTGCTAACATGCGAATTTGAAATGAAATGAAATGAAAAATTGCACTTATATAGAGCGTAACTACCCGGAGGCCTCGCAGCGCTTAGGTTTGCATGTTAGCACCCTGTTGCTGATAGGGAGATCATTTTATCTCTTTAAATCCCTTGATAATATGCCCCTAAGTTTGCTGGAGAAACATTTAAAGAGATACTTGCAAGAATGTTGGCCCCTGGGGAAGTGAGTTGCAGACTAGTCTTTGCCCTGGGTGCTACATGCAGGAACAGGAAGGGATGAGAATAGGTGGATTGGGGGAAGGAGCAGGCTAGAGAAGGGCCTTATAAGAGCCACGGAGGACGTGTCCAGCTTCTTCCTGACTTCTGGGCATAGCCTGGAGGGTACGGGAGTACATAGAGAAAGTTTTAAGCAGAGAAAAAAACCTTTTTGTTTGCGCAACATGTTGATGCCTAGCACGGAAGTGGTGGGAGTATCATAACTTAGGTGCGGCTGGCAGAGCGGATTTGCCCAGGCTTGGTGTTCTCGATCAGGCCTGGGTGGGAGGAACTAGTCAGGTTGGGTTGCCACGTCCATTGTGACATCTGTCTCTCCGCAGGGAGATGGGAGGGGAATAAAGGCTGCCCAGGGAAGTGGCAGAAACATGCAGCGCTCCACCAGAAGTTCAAGCAGGGGCGGGAGGAATTGCATCCTCCTGGCCGGTTGCGGCTGAATAGCAGGACGGCTTTGAAGCACTTGAGGAGGCAGGGCTTGGTACTGATGCAATCACCCTGACCAGCGTGAGTGCTCTAGTTTTTGCTTAGGACACAAGAAGATGGGGCAGGATTTATCAGCAGGAAGGGCCCAGGTAATGCAAGCCAAAGCATTTGCTGGGTCAAAAGGCCCTGCCACCAGAAACATAAGAATGGTGCCGGAGGATTGGCAAGTCCAGCACTCCAGGGAGGGGAAGTACATGTGAGTAGGTAGTGGGTAGTCTGTGTGCTATCATGGGCAGTCATCTGTGAGGTACATGTCCAATAGATGGCAGGGGGTGGACATAGAGGTGCTTGGTGGCGAGGCAGAAAGTTGACTCTGGGTACCTGATGGGGGGCCATGGCTCAGGTAAGCAATGAGCTGATCCGGATAGCGGGCCAGATGGTGCTCAGGACAATCTGGTACAGCCTGGAGGGGAAAGTGCTGACAAAGCTAGCAGGAGAGGCTGGCAGATGGATGGTGATTCCAACAGGCCACAGAATGCCCCTGGATATTGGCCTGAACAGATGAGAAGGTACACAGCAGCCACCCCTACACTGACGGCTCGGGTATTGAAACCTAAACAGGACCATCGGTCCCAACCTAGCAGGGATGCAAGTGCTTGGAAGTGTGGTAGTATGGTACCTTAGGACAAGTGTGAGGAGGTCGTGTTTGACAATGTGTTGGTGCTGGAATATGATAATGGCAGCTATGAATGGGAGGAAGGAGAGCAGCACGTTGAGGAAAAAGTGAAGATTCTTGAAGTACAAGACAAGGGGAAAGGGCATGCAACAGGTAGTGTAGTTGGTGTTTTACAAATGTCAGGTGCAGCCAGAGGCATCACCTAGGTCAATCATCAAAGTCTAGCAGTGGAGGGCACAGCGAGAAGAAGGACTTAGATCTTTTGCCAGCGGGTACAGGGGATAAGTTATCAGATTGGAAACCCAGAGAACAATAAAAGGGGTTATGACTGGCAGGTTGCTGGGAGTAGGAGGACAGGGGCATCGACAAAGAGGTAGGGAAGGTTAAGAATGCCTTGAAGGGAAAAAAGATACCAAAGCGGTCTGGCAGTGGTATGGTTGCTGAGGGAGAGGTGTCAGATGGATAGCTTAGGGGAATTATTGGTAGCAGGGGGGACGAGGCTTCTGAGGAGGGAAAACATAGGAAGAGGCTGCCCTACATTGGTTTGGCAATGCCCTTGAGTACCATTGTCGGAAAAACACTAAGAACAGTATTTGAAAACACAAATATGTTGATGATTTCAAGCTCTTACACATGGACATTCAGGCTAAGGAGTGGACTAAGGAAAAAGAGTGGAAGCTGACTACGAGACCCAGGGTAACGATCAATTTAGAAAATTGAACTTCAGCATTCCTGATATATGCAAGCATCTATTGTGGGAAGCAGGTGACAGGGCAATAGCATGGTATAGGTAGACGGACATGATTTAGGATGGCCTAGATGCATTTTGGGGGCTATGCGTGGCTTAGCTATGATGAAGAGTTCAGGGCGCAGGTGAGTCTGAACCCTGATAAGCCATGTAGAGAGGTGCACTCTGAACTGTGCATACAGTTGATATCTTTCACGCAGTCTACAACCTTAACGCATACCGCAAGTGGCCTGCACATCACCTACTGGCCTTTTCAGGCCCAGCCCACTCCACAGAGAGCAGGTTATGTGCGAAAGCCAGCTGCACCCAGTGTTGGGGCGTGCTGCAACTTTACTAAGAGTTTCTGCTCCTTTCATCCGTGCAAGTTCTAGCCCATATGTTCCAAGTGTAAGGGAGTCCTCATATCACCCAGTGTTTCACATTCGCCAGCCCTGCAGGACAATGGAAGGCTTCTAGGGCACAAGATCAGCAGGGAGTGCCTGGACCGAAGGGCGACTACACCCATTATGGTGGTAGCCCTGCACCCGTGCCTGGCAGTGTATCCAAAAAGGGAGGAGGCTCTGCGGATGCAATAGGGTTTTGTAGAATGCTTCAGGATTGGAGAACGACCTTTACAACACGGTTGTTACACCGCGATAGCTGTACAACGCGGTCATTACAACGTAAGTTGTTACAATGACTTGCACTGGATGGCGCTCTAAACTAAGGAATAGTATGATTTAGTATTCCAACACCTTCCCTACTGTAACATAGGCTGGAGTTGGAATAGTAGCTCATACTATTCCTAAGTTCAGCACCCTCCAGCGTAATCATTGTAACGACTTACGTTGTAACAAACGCGATGTTAAATACTGGGTTGTGAATGTATGCAATGTAACGTCACATTATTCAGGATTGGATTCCAGGGGCCTATATAGTGCAGGTGGGCAGACAATTTACGGACTGCCAGAAATCTTCCTGGGATAGTGGCAGTGAAGCTGTACAAGGAAGTGGCTGAAGGGGGAATAGTGGAACCTTATTTTGAGTGGCCCGTCTCAGACCCAATTGCTGTTTCCTTTTGGGGGTTGTTCCCAAAAAGGCAGCTGGAGGAATTCATTTGATCCATAACCTGTTGTGGCTGGAGGGATCTTCGTTAAACAACGTAATTGCTGAAAAGGATAACAGGGTGCTGTATGCATCAGTGGATGACACTGTACCTCTGGTGTGACACTGTGGTCAGGGAGCAGAATTGGCGTAATGCGACTTTAACTTAGTTTTTCTGTTGCTGCCAATACATCCCTCTGAATTTTCTCTACTGAGCATGCAGTTAAGGGGGTAGGGAGGCATCTATGTAGAAAAGGTTTTGCCGATCAGCTATGTCTTTTCTTGCGCCTTGTTTGAAGCCTTTAGTACTTATTTGCAATGGGTTTTACTTTTCACTAAATCAGAAGGTGTCTCACTTATTGGACGATTTTCTGTTCGTAGGTAGGAAGAACTCGAGAGAATGACTCTGGGCTATGCAGCATTTTTAATCCATTGCAGGGTGTTTTGGAGTGCCTTTGGTTCTGGTGAAGACAGATGGTCCTATTGAGTTGTTGACTTTCCTGGGTATTGAGCTGGATAACGGTCCATTTGGTGGCGCAGTTGCCACAAAAGAAGGTGGTTGGGATACAAAGTTCCCCGATGGTGGTGATTGTTGAATGGAAAATTGAGTTGAGGTATGTCCAAAAGTTGCCTGGTTTTTTGAATTTCACATGTTGAGTGGTGCAGTTGGGCTGGACTTTTTGCAGGTTTCTGTGCATGGCTATTTCGGGCAGCTTTGGCCTACCACTGGATGCGGATCTCTTTGGCAATCAGAGCAGATTTGGGTATCTGGCAGACGTTTTTGAATGATCTCAATGGAGTATTCATGTGTTTTTTGGTTCACTGACAGAATATCGACTATAAAAAAATCGACATAAAAAATATTGAGGAAAAAATATAGGATTATGAAATATTGACTACTTACACTTAGAAAGGTAAGTACAAAAATATCGAACAAAATATGTTGTTTATATAATATAGTTTTATTAAATATCGATTTTAAAATAAATAACATTTACAATATTAAAAAAACATATAGTAAATACTAACATTCATTAATAAAAAATATATATACATACAAGAACATTTTAACAAGTTCCACAATTAAGCTTCCTTTTAAAAATGTAAACACACATATATATATATACATAAACATATATAATACAAATACATTACCTAATATTTCAAATAATATTATAATTTAAGTAATAGTAAATAATATATTTTATAATAAATATATGGATCCATATTTAAATAAGCCAAAATATTACAAAAGAAAACCAAATCAAATTTAAATAAAAATTAAACAGACATTTCTTACAATGTTATAAAAATAATTTACAAACAAAAAAGATTGTAAATTATAAATATTATTATTATAATAAATCAAACAAATAGGGGCTCATTACGATGTCCAACAGTTGGAATCTCCACGACACTTCGTAGCCCTTCTGACCGACTCAATCGATTTAGCGTCTGACCTCCTGATTACGATGATTGCAGTTGGACCGTAGAACGTAAATCGGCCAGTCATTCTGACTCGCGGAGTATTCCTGTGGGTCGGAACCGCAGCGTAACTACCTATTGACAACGTTTACACTGTCAGGATTACAATGTCGAATTCCAACAACCTTTCCACGTTGACCTGTCTGACACAGAAAGGCTGTCAGAAAGTGACTTTAGGGGTCCCTGGCACCCTCGGAACCTAAGATACCCCCTGTATCACCCTGCACTATGTGGCAGGCACCATGGGGTTCCTGCCGCAGGGTGTAAGGTGGTTTTCCACACACACACTATTTCCTCATAGAAGCCTGTGTTACAGCCTGTTCTCAGGAGTAACATAAGCTCCAATAGGGAACAATGGCAATCCGACTGAACAGTTGCATTGTAATCCTACAGTCGGACCCGCTGACCACCTGGTCGGTCCCAAATCCGAGATAGTGTTGGGCAGAGACTTTCCGACGGACATCATAATGAGGCACATAATTAGAAAAATTATTTATGGCAACATAAAATAAAATATTAAAAATTAAATAAATACATAGAAATTACCCACTACATTAAATAAAAATAAGTACTTCCACCTAACACAACACAACAATAAACACATTATGTACATCACACAAAAATAATATTTACTACTCTAACTACAATAAAAATCAAATTAAATAACATATAACAGCGCAAAATATATCCTTGTATTTTGCTATGAGGTGGCTTGTGTGAGTCTATGAATGGTCTGGAGTTTTTTAACTAACGTTTTATGAGTGTCACTGGAAGTCTAATATCCTGCCTTCCCTAGTGAGGGAGTGCAGTATGTGCCTTTTGTCCTACACGTCCACGGGGTGGTACGTGAAGGGGTGGCATGCTGCAATTAGGTGTTGTGGGTGATCGCGTCATGCTCCGGGGCCACTTGTATACCCCTCTAGTGCCAGCAGGTGGTGTACAGTAATACTCTCCCTAACAGCACCATGTCTTCACCACGCCCATTATCTAGACCGTTCTTAGTGGGCTAGTTTTGGGCTTATTTTTGCAGGCATCTCGGGTGTTTCCCTAGGGTCTCCTGTGATTTGGCCATTTCCATTGTCATTTACTAAAGGGGTTTCAAAGCTGTCCCATGGCCCCCATGATGTGATGGTGTCTGAGATTGGGCTTATTTGCTCCCCTAGATGGCATGCGGAAGGAATGGTGTGTTGTCAGCTTGGTCGCTAGATCAGATATAGCGGTGAGACTATTTATGAGTACTTCACACTTAGCTTTGATGGATTTGTGCTGATTCTCCTCTTCCTCGAAACACTTTTCTCTTCTGCTATATTCTATGCAAGATTTTTGGGCCTGCTGTCCCCAATTGTAGTGCGAGACTTTCAACCGGTGACTTGTTACCATCAATGGTTTGGAGGGAAATTACCCAACAAGCAGGCTGTGGATGATTAGAGAAACTTGAGAGAAAGAAGGAGATAGGATATTGGGAGAGTCCGATGCAAAGCCAAACTCGTTAAATTTCGCCCCATGCGGCTAATAGACCAGGATGATCAATTAGTCTGGTGCACTCCCTACTGACTCAGCACCAAGCAGTGGTTTGTGAATGGGCGAAGTTTTGTGCTTTGGACATTATGGGGTCTTCATTATCCAAGTGTGTGGTAGACCTAGCTCCCCCAATTTGAATATTGCCTAATTTTGGAACTGATACAGGGCCTCCATTGGCCTGGAGGCTATTGGCTATGGTTGGGAACACATGAAATGAAGTAATTTGGGTCCCGGCCCAGAGGCCTGAGAATGGGGTCCGTTTGATCTGGTCAAAAGAATCTGTCCCATTTAGATTCGAGAGAGGGGACCAGGGTCCCTGCTTTTTATGTACTGGATGGGGAGTCGCCCTGCCACCTCATCAGACTGCGCTCCCTCGGCTGCCGTGGCCAGCCAACCCCACCTTGGAGGATCAGTAGCAGAGTTGGGCCTAGGCTACCACAGGCACCTGAACTGCGAACCCTAGTGCTGATTTCTGATCGACACAAACTACATCAGTCCTCAGTTTCCTGAAAGCAAGTTAAGCCTTAGAATTCCAAAGGTTATCTTACTAGTCTTCATATTTGAAACGTGTATTTTGTTGTGCATGGAGTGTATGTTCTGCATTGGGGTTTACATCCACTGCATAGGTGGGTTTGCAATTGTGTAGAGCATTGTCTCAGCTGATAGTTAACCATCCCTGCAGCCATCCTTGTTGGGTTTGGGTCCCCGTCTGTTGCTGCTGGCGTCATGTGTTTAACCAACCAACTATTCCCTACTGTGGTGGTGCAGACCTCCCTGCTTCTGAATGTACAGTGCATTAGGGTTACCTTAGACTTCTCTGCTCGAATTGTGTACTCCGATCTGCTCTCTCACATGCCTTTAGGGGAGGTAATGAAAGCTGGGACAGAGATACAAAGTGTTGTCCTCTTCACCAAGAAAAGATAATGGCATTCAGTAGAGAGTGAACATTTCATAGTAGTAACATTACGTCCCTAACAAAATTTTCTCAAAGAAAATATGCCTTATTGCTAGTCATTCACAAAGTTCAGTTTTAAAGGCAGTTAAGAATTGGGAACCTTAATACTTTGCTGTTTCTGTTCCGCAAATGTAAATAGCTCATTTTGATGTACTTTTCCGATAAAGGCGTACTATGAGTTTTATAACAAAAGCTTCCTCGCGTTTAGATATCCCACCTTAATTCAAATTTCACAGTCAGGGAATGTGTTGTGGTGTTAGTATAGCACCGTAAACCAGGACTGTGTTTACCTACATTATTGGAAATATTGTGTGTGTGACTGCCTTTTGTTTTAGGAGGCTTGGGGCTTATTACCTGGGATTTTTAAATCTAGGTCAGAGTGTAGTTTCGCTACTTGTGATATTCATGTAGAAATATGCACCTGGTGTAGGTTTCCATTCAGACTTGTGAACATATTTTCCTTGTTATGAATGCATTGTTCCCTTGGGGACAACTCTGCTCTGGGGTATACATTTCCCTGTGTAAATGCATATAATTGATTGATTGATTTAAAACTTGTATAGCGCTTACTGTCACCCCACGGGTATCCTGGTGCTTCCGACTAAAAGCTGAATCACGATTAAATAGGTCACATCAGCCCTAACCTGAATAGAGGATTCCTACTAGGCTTTGGGAAATTCTAGCAGGGCGCTAATCTGTCTAAGGCTCTGGGGAAGTCCGTTCCACAGCCGAGCGCCGGCTACACTAAATGCTCTACCTCCTAGCCTGGCCCGTTTGAACCTAGGCACCATGAGTAGTGAGGCACTAGATGATCGTAGCTGCCTGGAGCGTTGATAACTAGAGAACCTTTCCTGCATAGGGACTGGCCCTTACTCATGTATTGCTGTAAAAACCAGGCACAGGGACTTGAAGCGAATTTGTTCCGTCACAGGTAACCAATGCAGCTCCTTCAAGGTCATTGTTGTCGAGGAGCGGCGTTGCCAGCCAAGGGCAAGTTTAGCTGCTGCGGACTATATTCTTTGGAGCCCTTGTAGAATATATAACGGGCCCCCAGATACAATGAGTTGCAGTAATCCAGCCTGCTACCCACTATGCTACTTACTATCCGTGGATGTGCCTCTTTAGGCAGCAAGGGAAGGATTTTACGCAGCATGCGTAGCAAAGCAAAGCAGACATTAACGGTCTTATTAGCCTGTGATTCCAGCTGGAGGTCCTTGTCAATCAGCACCCCCAGGTTACGTACTTTGCTCCCCGGAATCAATGGTTCCTCCTCTGGGGTCAGCCTAAATTCAGATGGAAATTGTCTAAGTGGTCTACCCGAGGAGCAGTAAACCACCTCCGTCTTTCCTGCGTTAAACTGTAGAGAGTTCCTACTAAGCCAGTTGGCTGTCTTCCTCATGCATTCCTGGAACAGATCAAGGGATACAGCGTTGGCACCCTCCCAAGAGAATGCCAATTGTGTATTATCCGCATAATTAACTGTGCAGACTCCGGCAGACTTTATAATGGGGAGCAAGGGCTGCAAATAAATATTAAATAAGATGGGACTGATTGCAGAACCCTGCGGTACCCCATGGGTGACTGATGTTTTCCTGGCAGTGAAAGGAGCCAGTGTTACCACCTGATGACGTCCTGCCAGGTAAGATTGTAACCATTGCAGTGCCTGCCCCCCCACTCCCAAATTCTGTAGTCTTTCCAACAGGATTAGATGGTTCACCGTGTCGAATGCGGCCGAAATATCGAGAAGCACTAGCACAGTCGCATTCCCATTGTCGGAGCGCATCCGCAGGTTGTCCAGCATTGTGACCAAAGCCGTCTCCGTTCCGTGACCGGGGCGGAAGCGGAACTGGTCCTTATCAAGCAAAGAGTTCTCCTCCAGGAAGCGCAACAGTTCCCTCCTAACTGTTTTCTCCAGAATCTTCACTGGGTAAGGTAGGAGAGAGATAGGTCTAAAATTGGCCGGTACCGAAGGATCAAGGGAAGGTTTTTTAAACAAAGGAGTCACTGTTGCCAGTTTCCATTCCTCTGGGACCTCTCCTTTCTCCAGGGACTGGTTACAAATCTGTCTCAGCAAAGGGAGAGGGTCCCGGCCAGATGACTTCCATATTCTGGAGGGTAAGGGGTCATTTGGGGAGCCTGAGGATACACTCTCTACCAGACTATCAAAAGCTTCTTTTGGCAGGGTTTGGAAGTTATTCAGGGAGACCATTTGTAATTGAGCTTCCGCTCCCATCTGTACTGAGATAAGTTGGTCCGCCGTGTTGTCAACAGTGAGACTGTCCACGATCTTAGTGATTTTGTCTTGGAAATGTGAGGCAATCGCATCACAAAGTTCTTGTGATGCTGCCACTTTATTGTCCAGACATTTAGGGGCGGACAGCGCTTTAGTGATTTCGAAGAGGGCTTTTGTCCCGTTAGATGCATGGGCAATTGAGCTAGCGTAGAAGTCAGCCTTAGCCTTAAGGACACTTTCCTTATAGTGCAGCTGTCTCCGTCTTAATTCCATTTTATCTTCCTCCCCATACCCATTCCTCCATTTCCTTTCCGCCTTCTTACGAAGTAGCCGGAGCTGTTTTAGCTCCTCATTGAACCAGGGCGCCGAAGTTTTCCTCTTATTTTTTATCCTCTTCATTGGGATTACCTGATCTAATATGGCAGAAATGTGATTTGTATAGATTGAATAGTTCTCTTCTACTGATATCATGGGGTCGAAGTGCATGTCCTCCGGGGCAAATACTGGGGATCTGAAATGGCCCAATTTCTCCCATTTTCTGCCTATTCTATAAGACCTATGCTGATCTTCACTATCCCTAGTGTACATCGTCTTGATGCTAAACAGGACTAGTTGGTGGTCTGACCAGCTTTGAGGCATTACATCTAGTATCCTTGTTGTAACTTGATTAGAGAATAGCAAATCAAGGACGTGCCCCCCCTCATGCGTCGGGCCTTCCACCATCTGGATGAGGTCCAGATTGGTACAGGTATCTCTTAAATCCCGCAAGTGGGTATTAGCCTTCCCATCCTCCCAGAGATTAAAGTCTCCAAGAAAAATCATTCAGGAGTGAGCCAGCGTAAAATTAGTAATAACATCAAAGAGACTCTGATAGTCTGTAGAGCCCCCCGGGGGCCTATAGCATAGGAGTCCGGCAGTAGATTCCCACTAGAGGAGTGTAGTGTGAATCCCATCATTTCTATTCCCTCCACTTCATTAGTCTGTAGGATTCTAAAATCCAGCTCTTCCTTAAAGATTGCTCCCACTCCTCCCCATCTGCCCTTGGTCCTAGGCTTATGTAAAATTTTATAGCCACTAGAGCAGGCAAATCCTAGAACAGCGGAGGACTCTGAGTTCAGCCATGTTTCTGTTAGGAATAGTATGTCGACCCGCAGATCCTCAAACAGATCGGAGACCTCTGCGGCATGTTTTACAATTGAGCAGCTATTAATCAGCCCTCCCCTGAGAATCTTCCCCTCATCTTTCGCCGCGGTCCCAATCCTACCTAACTCCAGAAGTCGGTCTCAATCATATTGTATCCGCTTTTGATTGACTCCCCGTCGGGCAGCGATTCCTGCGCCATGCAACTTCGGGGCGCGGACCGGCGCAGACGGGCTTGCCTCAGGCGTGCCACTGGCGCGCCCGCTGCGCACATGCATTTCCCTCTTTTTATATGCTGGGCCGTGTACTCCGCCAAGCAGCATGGACTAGAGCGCCCCCCAAGATGGCGCCTGCCGATGGTCGTGCCCCTCCCTCTCCCTCACTCAAGATGGCGCGGTATCTGCCTAAGGATTTCAATTCACGCAAAAATAGCGTGTGAATGGTAGGTATTTTTTTAATGTGCAAGTAAGCAGGTACAACACCACAATCAATCCAAAATTAAAATAGCAATACCACGTAATGATAAAAAACTGCGATTTTCGAAATGTGCAAATTACTTCTTCTACAAATGATGTGCCCAGCGAGATCGTGCTGCAGTTAGAGTCTAATTGTCGTTCCCTATTGTCCAGAGTTAAAAAGCTTCACCTTATACAAACCCATGTAGGGACTTACACCCCTGGCAAATTTTGGGGTTGATTCATTCCCTTTCTAACCTCGGAAGGAGTTTAACACCAGCACTCTTTCCAGGCTGGAAAGAGAGGTGATAGAATTTTGTAATTTCCCATAAACCACTTGTGTGATGGTATTCACAACTTCCAAGACCCCAAGCAATCCTGGTCAGAAATATAGGTAGCGCAAAGCTTCCATTTCAGTAGGAACTAGTACCACAGCTTTCAACCTTATCAGGGTAACCTACAATAAATTGAGACTCAATGGCTATACCCTAGATCATTATTTTAACTAGATCCCTACAATATCAAGTATCTCTCTGAAGCAGGTTGAGCCCACTCGTATACAACATCACTCCGAGGGATGGTCCAAGTGATGAAATTAAACCCTTCTGTGATAACCTCCAGTGCCATCTGGCATTTTTTTTGTGGTATTTGTGCACCTAACTCTGGAATTGTGAGACTTGCATGGCACTGGCGTCTAACTAGGGTCAAGTGTACCTGTCATGGCATTCTGTAGCTTACTGTGCATTGTAATACTAACAAGGCATTTAAGCTTTTCTTTGGGAATAAGTGAACTTAGTATGACACTGCATGCCTAACTGCAGCACAGTGCCCACACAGCCCACAACTAAACCGTAGAGGAATAAGGTCATAGCCCCCCTTCACCGTGGTCTTCCTACACAGGCAGGAGGATATTAGTAGGATGGCAGTGAGACACACCAGCACACAGCTGACAGTGGCCCCCCATTTTCCACTTCTTGTTAGACACAACATAATTTTGAGGTATTCACTTCCCAATAATGTGTACATGTACGGGTTCAGCAAGGAGGTCCTTGGGTTTGAGGCATCATTCCGATTAGATGGATCTGAAAGTTCAGCAGAGAAATCAGGGATATCAGCAAAACGTTGCATGAACCGTCCCACTGTTGCATGAACCGCTCACCACAACCCCAGCATCCTGAAGCCATGACATAGGTACCCTGTAGAGCCAGCTGGCAGGATGGCGGTGGAGGCATAATAATGACTGGACCTTGGTACATTACTGCAGAAGGCATTGTGATACTTCCACAGTACCTAACGTGGACACACGTGGAGAAACTAGCATACGCAGGGCCGGCGCTAGGCATGGGCAGCTGCCCAGGGCCTCGCACTCAGCCCACCAGCATGAGCCCCACACCGATGGATCGTGTGCCCTGTTGTTTCCCTGTTTCCCAATTAGGGTCTGGGGGAGGTCCCCCTCCTACCTGGGCCTCTCAGGGATGGTGTATGGAGGCCTAGGGGAGGTAAAGGCTTTCCCTTGTCCCAATTACAAGGAGACCATTAAGAGACACTGCGGGAGGCCCTTTGTACAGGATTTTAGCGCCCCCACAGTGTTAACTCTCAACCCACAATCAATTCTTACTCCTATCAGGCTGGAAGTGTGAGAATTTCTTGTGGGCTGAAAGTTAAAACTGTGGGGGCGCTAAAATTCTGTACAATGGGCCTCACACGGTGCCTGTGTGTCTCTGAATGGTCACTTAAGTATATTAGAGGGACCTCGCGCATTCCCTTTTGGCCCAGGGCCTCGCAAATCATAGAACAGGCCCTGGGCATACCTTAAAATGGCTGGTGACGACCGCCCTCCTGCAAAGAGCATGGAGGGGCCCCGCCTGGACACAGTCAGGCACTCTCTGTCCAGGGTCTCGTGGCCTGTGTACACTGTCGGAGTCACTGTCGGAGCACATGAGCGCTGTGGGGCATATGCTATGCCACTGTCTGAATGATAGAAACATAAGATTTGATTATATTGAAGGATTTGATCATTTTGGGGGTATAGAATGAAACAGAGATAAAATGCAATGATCTTTGTCTGCAGAACCAACACCTAACAACCCAGCCATTCATGTATTTATTTATTTATTTGGTGAATTGTTTAGTGCCACATGCTGCAGGCAGACGTCTCACAGGTTGTTTTTATAAAATATCTGTTCTAGGTAATGTGCTTTGTGACCAGAGGGCAGGTGGACGCGAGTCCAGCACGCATCACTTTGAAGCAGAGATTAAGAATCTGCCAAGCAGGTGCAGGGAGCAAATCCGCGGGATGCTTCCATTATTGTTTTCCTTTTACAACAAGGTGTATTTTTCATGGAAGTTGCCTGCTGTGTTGAAAGGAGTTTGCACTGCAACAGACAAATTACACGGCCAAGTTGTTTATAACAATTATTCGGCTATTCAAGGATCACTTACAATTTTCCAGGTTATTAAATTAAATAATTTTGGGGAGTACCAACTCGTGATTTCCATTTTGTAAACCTAATATGCTATTTGTTTTTACTTTATTATCTATGCAGTATAGGGAGCCCAGCATAGCTGGAAGTGAGGATTCCAACTGGCAATTTATTCCTTAATACTCCTATGTAGAAATAATGACTTTATTAAAAAAACATTTAATGTGTAAATGAGATTTAGTTTTTTTGTGTTGAAACATTTATTTGAAAACATTTCATCCAGTAAATTACAAATTACAGTAATGCCAGCTTAGGCAAAACCAGGGTCGTGCATCAGAATCCGCATTACGTAAACAACAAAGCAGTTTCTCCCCACACCAAAGCCCTAATGCACGGGGATTTGTCATATGTTATGTTATATTTGTTTTTATATAGCGCACGGCTACTCAAAAAGAGTGTCCCGGCGCTTTTAATAATGAGACCTACAGCAGAATAACACAACACAGTGATAAAAGCATAGTGGAAAGCAGATCAGAAAAAGAAAGAAAACAGCCTAGGGGGCAAACAGCCAGGTTTTAAGGCCCTTCCTGAATGTAAGTAAACTAGTAGCTCCGCGGAGTGTCAGCGCGAAGGTGTTCCACAGCTGTGGCGCCAGCAGTCCAAAGGAGCGGCCTCCAATGCGAGCTCTCTTTACGCGTGGCACAGCCGCCAGAAACAGAGATTCTGATCTGAGAGAGCGGGCCGGGTGGTAGAAGGCGAGTCTCCTTTGGAGATACTTAGCTCCCACAGCATGAAGAGCTTTGTAGGCCAAAGTTAATGCCTTGTAAGCAATCCGTTTACGGATAGGCAGCCAATGTAGGGTCTGCAAAAGGCCAGCAGCGCTGGCTCGCCTGTTTAGGCCATAAATGGCCCTCGCGGCCGCATTCTGCACAACTTGGAGCCGCTGCAGCAGATACTCTGGCAGGCCCAGGTAGAGGACGTTGGAATAATCCAATCTAGAGCCGATCAGAGCCTGCATAGTCAGCTTCCTGTGTTCCTCAGACAGGAGAGGTAGAAACCTGTACAGGAGGCCAAAACATGTACCCGTCACCCCTAGGATCTGGGATCTCAGCGTCAGACCCTTGTCCATCTTGACCCCTAGGTTCTTAGCTACTTGGGATGAACAGGACGGAGGAAACATGTTAATGGGCCACCAAGCTTGCCAGTCTGGATCCGAAGCACACCCGAAGAAGAGTACCTCAGACTTATCTGAGTTTCACTTGAGGCTGTTCAGCTGGAACCATTTAAAAACAGCCCCAAGGCAATCCCGGATACTCTCTCCATCGAAGTCTCCTCCCTTCTTACAAGAAAAGAGGAGCTGGGTGTCGTCGGCGTAGGATACGATCTGGGCCCCGAACGACTCCGCCAACGCCGCCAGAGGGTCATAAAGATGTTAAAGAGGGTCGGGCTCAATATAGAGCCCTGCGGAACCCCGACTCCCAATGGCGGCATCACGGCAGAGTCTGGGGAGGCCCAGACCGTTTGTCGGCGGCCAGCTAGGAAAGATGAAAACCAGCTGAGCACCGTCCCCCGTAGGTCAATCTCATAGAGTCTTGCGAGAAGGCCCTCATGGGGGACGGTGTCGAAGGCCACCGACAGATCCAACATAACCAGCATGGCTTTGCCCCCGGAGTCCAGTACCCCTTTGATGGCTTCTGACACCTCCAGGAGTGCGGTCTCTGTACTTAGATTTGGGCGGAAGCCGGATTGGGTGGCGTGCAGAATTTCATGTGTTTCCAGAAAATTGGAGAGCACCGTGTGTACATGCTTCTCCAAAATTTTCGTGAAAGCAGGCAGAAGAGAGATAGGCCTATAATTGACTGGAGCCTCAGGATCGAGACCAGGCTTCTTCAGCAAGGGGATGACCATTGCCTGCTTCCAGGCCTGCGGCTATGCAGGCTCAGTAAGCCACCTTGCTACACTGCCCTACGCCAAAGTGGTATTTATGTAATATGGTGCATTCCTATCCATTCCCCCTGTGCTAGCACCGTTTTGGCAGCCAAGCTCCAACGCAGACACTCTTGCTCCATAGTGAAACGGTGCCTGTATTGTTGGCAGGATAGTTTTGTGCAGGTAGGGGCACTTTTCTGCACAAAAACAATTGTAAGAAACCTTTTCACTTTCTATATGTCCTGCAGAACACAGAAAGTGGGAAAAAAATTGGATATATAATTATCATCTCGGGAGGTGTAAGGATATGGAGCTTACCCAGGTTTACATGATCTTATAATTCTGGGCCAGTGTCAAAATGCATGGGAAACACCACCGCAGTGTCCATGGATTTTTTTTTAAAATTTATTTCTAAAGCGCATGGTTACGCCACCCGGCGTGTCCCCGCACTAAGTGGACTAATTATTAGAGGCTTGGTGAGGGCACCTACCAGGGCTTACAGGGGGTAGTAAGTCTGTCATTGATTGTATCACAGTACAGAGCTGAAGAGCACATTTTTCAGCTTTTTCCTGGATGTGGTTTCACATTGTTCCACTCTTAGGGTTTCAGGTAGCTTATTCCATAATTTTGCTGCCAGGTATCCAAAGGACCCCATTCTAGTGGTTCATATTCTGGGGATTTTTACCAGCGCCCTTCCTTCAGATCGCAGCTTGCGGCCGGGGATGTAGTGTCCTATTAGAGGGTGCAGGTATTTTGGTCCTTTTTTCGCAAGGATTTTATGGCAGTAGCACAGTGTCTTAAATTGTACTCGTTTTTCTACTGGTAGCCAGTGTAAGTCATTCAAAACTTTTTTTGCAGATGCTCTTTTGGGGAGGCCCAGTACCAACCGAGCTGCCACATTCTGTACTACCTGAAGCCTCTCTAGCCCCTTTTTTGTCGCTCCCAGGTATAATACATTCCCATAATCTAATTGGGAGGTTACCAGGGTGTGTACTATGGTTTTCCTAGTGCTGGATGGAAGTAAGTCCAGTATTTTCCTCAATGTTTTTAGTGTATCGAAGTATTTGCCCACTACCTTTCGTATCTGGGCATCAAAGGATAGTTTAGTGTCTAGCCAGACACCCACATTTTTAACCTCTGTTTTTGGTTTGGGTACGGGACCCAGTGCTTCAGGCGACCACGCAGAGGACCATATGTTAGGGGTGTTCCCCACTATAATCACCTCTGTTTTTGTTCCATTCAGCTTCAGGCAACGATTGGACATCCATTTAGCCACATCCTGCAAGCATCTCGAGAAGTTGAGCGCTTTTTGATTGTTGTTTCCGGAAAGTGTTACAATCAGCTGTGTATCATCCACATATGATACAATGTTTACCTGATGCTTTTCCACCAGTTCTGCTAAAGGTGCCACATGTAGGTTGAAAAGCGTGGAGCTCAGGATTGACCCCTGTGGGACTCCCTGGGATAGTGCCACACTTTTCAATGTTTGCGATTGTTGTAGTACTTGGAAAGTTCGTGACAATAGAAAGGAGGGCAGCCATCGTAAAGCACGGTCTTCTACACCGCACTCTTCTAGTCTGTGCAAAAGCAGCTTGTGTGAGAAGGTATCAAAAGCCTCACTTAAGTCCAGTAGGATTATTGCAGCTGTCTGCCCCTCGTCCACCCATTGTCTCATTGTGTCTGTAGCCAATAGCAAAGCTGACTCTGTGGAGTGGGCAGCTCTGATGCCAGATTGAGATTGGTGTAATAGGCCATTTTCTTGTATATGGGCTGTTAACTGTTTATTTACTAGTTTCTCTGCAATGTTTGCGATATACTGCAGCAGCGATATAGGTCTTAGCTTTTCTAGAACTGCTGGGTCTATAGATGGTTTCTTTTTCAGTGGACGTACTATTGCTTGTTTCCATTTGTTAGGGACTTCCCCATTCTGAAAGGAGGTGGTGATTCGATCCGAGATGAATGGTATGATAAGGTCTGCTGCCATCAGTAATTTGTCTGGGCGAGCCGGGTCTAATGGAGATCCTGATTTAATTTCTTTAGCAATTACCTTAAGTTCGTTCAGTTCAACCATTTGAAATTCCTTGAGTCTTCCTCCTAAAAACTCCTTCCTGTGCCTTACATTATTCCCCTCTCGCGCTTCACTTGAGAAACTTCTGTATATTTTGGCTACCTTTCCTTCAAAGTATTCGGCAATTTTATTGCAATTATCCACTGAGGACGTTTCCTTCTTCTTATGGTTTTCATACCTTTTCAGAGATTTTAGTATAGCAAACATTTCTTTTGAGAAGCTTCTCGCGCTTTCTATCTTTACTGTAAAGAATTTGCATCTCGTTTCCTTTATTAGTGCATGATACTTTTTTTGCTCTTTTTTATAGCGGACTTTGGCCATGTTATAGAAGTTTTCACGCCACTTTCGCTCTAGTTTCTTGCACTCTTTCTTTGCTTTAGCAAGGGTCTCATTATACCATGGTGCAGATGGCTTCAGTCTCTTAGGATTCTTAGTGTTCCATGGTGCTATCTCATTGATAGCATCTGTTATCCATACCTCATACTGATCATTGGCTATGTTTATATCTTTTAATAAGACTGGTTTGTTTTTCCCCAGTGCTTGTGCAAAGGTGTTAGGGTTAAAACTTGACCATTTTCTATGTGTCGTTTTTATACTAGATCCCTCTGCGCTTACTTTAGGGACAGCTATTGAAAAAGGGATTAGATAGTGGTCTGTCCAAGGTATCGGTCTAGGTGTCTCTATTTTCAAGTCCTCTTAGTTGGTAAAAATGGGATCAAGGGTGTGGCCCCCTTGGTGAGTTGCGTTCTTCACCTGTTGAAGTAGATTCATTGCCCTGAGATCACTACATAATGCTTGAACTTCCTTGTTTTCTTTCTTATCAAAATGTACGTTTAGATTGCCAAGTATAAGAAATTTTTCATAGCGTATGGCTAGCTGCATCGTCTGTTCACCTAGGCTTTCTATAAACTGTGTAGCTGGACCTGGTGGGCGGTATATTAAAAAGACTGCTATTGTCACATCATCGGCAGCAATGAGTTTGAATAAAAGTGATTCACAGTTCTTTATCTTTGCTTCTGTTATACTGCACTTCAGGGAGGTTTTATGTATTATAGCGATTCCCCCTCCTCTAAGTTCTCTATCTTGCCTTTGGATCTCTTAACCCTCAGGGAGTGTATCTACGATGTCAGGGTCTGAACTGTAATTTAGCCAGGTTTCTGTAAGGAATAGTGTATCTGGATTTCCTTCTTTTAAGAAGTCGTGGATTTCATATTTATGTTTCGACATAGGCCGGCAATTTAGTAGCATTAGTGACCATTTTCTGATCGTATTGTAAGGATGATTCTTGTAAGTGGGGTTGAAGTTGCAGTGTTGGCATTTTAGAACCTTCCCCTCAATATTCACAGTATTTTTTACAGTTCTGCAAGATAGGTTTGTTCAGTCTCACTAGGTCATCCCTTGAGTATGCTAAGCTCCTCTGCCCTTCCAAACTTTCATATTGCCAAGGCCTTGGGCCCGGTCTGGCGCGAACGGGCGCAGACGGATTCGCCTTTGGCGAGCCTTCGGTGTGCCGGCGGCGTGCCCACTGCGTGCCCGCTGCACATCTTGTGTAACATCCGTTTTTATCGAGGAGACAGGGGCCCCTCAAACGCCCACCTCCCTCGAAACTGGAAGTAGCCCAGTTCCCTCCACAGCAAACGGGATTCTCCCACGGTGGACCGGGGAAAGGAAGTAAATAAAGAACAGCAAGTGTCGGGTTAGTGCTCACGGTTTAAAATGTGCTTCTGTCTGTGCAGTGATGGTTTAAAATAATTACGATATTTCTTTACAATGATTACGATCCTTCTTTAGGATAATTACAATCTTTCTTACTTTTTAAGAACGTAGCTCTCGGCGCATACGCCTTCCCCACCTTTCTCTAACAAGTCCGCTCCAGAATGACTCCTGAGAGCAGATTAAGGCAATGCAGTGATTAGCTCTGCCTTGCCGTACTCCACATCTATTAGACCAACCAAAGCTTTGCGTGGCCTCATAGATATGAACGTGTAATTTGCGCCGCCAGAGCGTCACATAAAAGCGACTATTCAGCAGTGCATGGGGACCATAAATAACCCACAATTTCACAAAGTAATAGCTTGAGAATTTTGGGTGGAGCTCAAATACAGGAGTCTGTGTTATGCAGCTGTGAATGTCTTGTTTTGATGCTGGACTCGTATTGTGGATGTATTGTCACACAAGACAAACTAATGCAGCTTGCTGAGATGGTGTGCCTGGGCTGGATCACCTGTTGGTATTACATCCCACGATTACTAGCCTAGTCAGAATGTGGGCCTAATAAATAAATCGTACATCATACGTTCTTATATAGTGCCTTTCACCGTAAGGTCTCAAGGCGCTTGCTTTGGGAACCAGTCCTGGCCTTTCCCTGCGAGATTACCCCTACTGGGCATCCCCAAGGTGAAGACCAGGCATCCCATCGCGGTGGGGCCATAGTGGAGATTAAGCAAGCTATTGCCCAGAGTTGCAGAGTGTGAACCCACGATTCGAGTAGGCACTGAGGCGAGAATTATCAAGTCTGTGGACATTTTGAGCTCAAGGCCCTGCCGCGTCGGGGATTAAACCCTGGTCCCGGGTCTGACCTCTGCATCCGGGACTACCTCCTCTATCCGGTGAGCCACACTTCTCCAATTTTATTTCCTCTTTACTATATCACCCCTCTACCTTCAAACATATTTCCCCTGTTTAGAAGTTGGTTTTTTGGTTCACTAAGGTGTGAGCCCTGGTCAAGCATTAACCCCAATCCTAGTAAGGGTAAGGTACAGGCAAGTTATATTTAATAAATAAAACAAGACCAGAATGACCATAATCCAATGAGTAGAACTGGAGTTAGGAATTTTTAAAGAGTAAACTACAATATTGCCCCCGAAAGGAATAAACCATTGCTATCTGGGATTGCTGGGGTGGGTCAAAGTCATAATTTCTGACCGATCGCGATGGAGTGCGGGTCGGACGCGGTCCTTTATTAGTCCTGCTGAAGGTTTATCTACTGAAATTTTGTACCAAGAGTACCTATGCATTGGAAGAAGGAGAGAGCTGCATGCAAGGGTCGGTGTGGCATGAATACCATGCCAGGCATTCCGGGAGGGGGCATGGAGCTTAACATTGGTGTCCCTCTGTGGGCTCACTATATAGAAATGATGGGCTAGCGGGGGGGTCATGTTTATTTCTGATATGTACGGGTGACGTTCCGGAGCAAACTTGCCCATTTATGTTTGAAAAGAGACTGAACACTTGCGTTTAGTGCCCACTGAGCCATACAAAGGGTCCAGGCCCTGAGGGGCACACCTTTGGGATCAGGGACTTGCTGAAGATATGTCTAGAAGCTGTTGGGGTGCCTGTTATGTCTATGTAGCATAGATCAGGGACAGTCACTCTGGAGTCCTGGGTTCAAGATGGTTTCTGAGTCCAGTTCTTCCTCTCCAGGCAACAGGACAAATGACAGCAAGTCATCACAGCAAGGCAGCAGATTTTTGAGAGTAGTAGTCCAGTGGAATGGCAGTTCTTTCAGCAGCACAGCAGTCCTTCTTCCTGGTAGAGTATCCACAGGTCCAGATGTGAACTGAAGTGGTGGTGTCTAAGGTCCTTCTTTTATACACAGTTGTGCCTTTGAAGTAGGAAGATGCTACTTGAAGTGGCTCTGAAGTACAAAGATGCCCTGCCTTCCCTTCCCTGGTTCCCGACTAACTTCATGGGTTATACAGCCCTTAGTGTGGAGACAGGACATAGCCTATTCAAGTGAAAGTGAAGCTGGGAATAGTTCCTCCCTCCCATCCTGCCAGTGATGGCCCACCCAGTAACATCCAAGCTCCAATTGTGTGTGGATGTCTAGGAGGGATACACAAAGCCCATCTGTCAACTACACCCAGTCATGTGACCTGAGAGAGGCTACACGCACCAAATTGCCAAGGCAAGAAGATGTCAACATTTGTCCATCATTTGTTTGCGTAGCACAACTATGTAAAAGTGGGATTTTTAGAATTGTAATTTAAAATCCAACTTCATCATAAGTTAAGATTTTAAATGAGAATTCCAGAGAAACCAAACCTGAACCAGTTACCTCTTCCTATTTAGAAATGTAACTTAAAAAATGTAATATGGCAAGTCCAATGTCATCTAGTGGAAGACATAGGCTTAGCAGTGTAAAAAACACATTTATGCTTTTTTGCACTTCCAGGACATGTAGAAACACTGCACCCTCCCCTTGGGGCTTTATCGGACCTACTTTGGGGTGTCTTATTTGTATTAAACAGTATGGTTTGTGCCTGGAAAAAAGTTTATTTTGCTAGGTTGAAATGGCAGTTTAAAACTGCACGCATAGATTGGTCAATGGCAGGCCTGGGACATGTTTAAAGGGCTACTTAAGTGGGTGGCACAATCAGTGCCCTAGACCCACTAGTAGCATTTAATTACAGGCCCTTGGCACATCAAGTGCCACTTTATGAGGGACGTATAAGTAAATTAAATATGTCAGTTGGGTATAAGCCAATGTTACCATGTTTAAAGGAGAGAGCACAAGCACTTTAGCACTGGTTAGCAGTGGTAAAGACAGAGTTCTAAGGCCAACAAAAACAAATTCAGCCAAAATTAGGAAGAGAAATGGAAAAGGTTTGGGAGTGACCCTGCAAAAAGGGCCAGGTCCAACTTCCCCCAACTAAGAAGTCAAAGAGAATACCGAAAGAAAAATAAAGTACTTGATTATTTACTCATGCTGATAATAAAATTAGATTTTTGTAAGCAGAGGCTTTACAGCACTTCAAAAAAGACCAACAAGCAAGCCTCAGATTTTTGCTCTGGAGCTTCTAGTTTGTAGCCTAATGTTTGCATTCTCCCTCCTATTGCCGCTTGCTGCTGGTCATTTGAAGGAGGTGAAAACTGAGGCCAAGATTCTGAGTTGGGGTTGCATCACTTAAGTGGTGAATTATGCATAAGGGTTGCATCACTTTACTGATGCTGCTCCAACATAAAAACATTTTGGCATTTACTAAACCAGGCAAAGTCGATTTGTGTGGCTTTGTGTGGTTTAGTAAATGCAAAGTGAGGCCATGCAGCGCATACCACTGCCTTGCTTAATTTGCATCAGGTGGGTGTTACATGGATGGATCATGGGTATTCCCATGCATCCACCCATGTGTTTGAATGCAACTGTGAATTTAAAAAGACTTGTAGGCTTGGGTTTGCTTAAAAGTAGTGTGCTTACTTGAGAGGGGCAGTAACAAGGAGAAACTCTTTCATTCATTCCAGTTACTTCCACGTGAGCTGCATTGTGTAGCACACATTTAAAGAGGAATATGACTCTAAGTATTGTTTTCGTTCAGGTTCATGTCCCTTTCCAGCACAAAAACGATCCTGCCCCTTAGACAGGCACTCTTATAACACGTTCCCAGGCTGCCTGCATTAGCATTAGGCAGCAAACAGTGTGCCAGTAGGAGAGAGCCGAAGCTAGCCATATCTTAGCAGATTTGCCACATTTTGCCTGTCTCTCTTTGCCTTGCTTCATTGCCAATTGTTAGAAAATCTGCCTATTATGGTCTCTGTGGTGTAAATGTAGGAGGAAAACTAGCATGCCTAGATGATGGTACTGGTTTTCAGAAAGATATTTGTCAGACATGTCAGCCTTAAAGTGGTCTTCCCCTGAGCTTTTTTCCTTCACCCCTCCTATTTTTGCTGAATTAGTTTATGTTCACCTTAGGACTCTGAGCACTTTACCACTGCTAACCAATGTTAAGGTGCGTGTGGGGTTTTCAGCGTTATTGGTCGGGGCTTGTTTTTGGGCAGTGCATACTGTGATGTTTGTTGCATAAAGATCCCATATAAATAATTTGACACCAGAGTAAACCTCCATTTAAAGTCTTCTAGTTTTCCATTGGCTGTTTCCCCCTTTTACTCAATATAAATGCCCTACCTCCCTTTTTGCACAATGGAGATGGAGCGAATCAACCATGACATTCGCAGCATGGCTGAGCTTCTCAAGCTCTGCAAAGAGAAAAGGCTGAAGGCGGACGGGAAGGCTACCAACCTAGGGGTTATATTATCAAGGGCTTTATCTCTGTTTTTTTGGCTTTAAAAGCCAAGAAAGCGGACATAAAATATCTCCATATCAGCAACAGGGTGCTAACACGCAAATTCGCATGTTAGTACCCTTTTTCTCTGCGCTTCCCCTTGCTACTCCAATGAGATGTAAAGGGGGCTTTCCAGAGAAAAATAATAGGAGAAATGTTGTTAAGCGACATTTCTCCTATTATCAAGGATATCGCTAACCCTGTTAGTGATAAAAAAGCAGTGCTAACCACGGTTAGCGCTGCTTTTTACACCTGGTATTTTCCTGACTTAGCCATGATATCCTATGGAAGGTGGATATCATGGCTAAGTGTGTGAGCCCCTATGATCAAGATAATGCCAAACTTCGAGAGATTATCATTGGTTTTTCAGTGATAATCTCTCATTTGGCAGTTAGCGCGAGGATTTTTATCACTTCTGAGATTAGCGTTGCCAATAGCACGCTATCTCCGTGATTAAAATCCACGCTACCCAGCGTTAATTATCCTAACGCTAAGTGCGCTTAGCAATAATTATCGCTGGGGCTTGATAATATGGCCCTAGATCTCCAGGTAGCCCTCAGAGTCTTTAACTAGGTGCAGAGGTGGCAGACCACCCCAGAGGAGGGGGCAAACTTGAGTGATGAGAATATATAGGACCCAGACCTGGGTCCATAGCTACTAGGATGTCTTAGCTCACATCAGGAGGTTGCCAAAGATGCCTAGGTTGGGGCTGCCTGGGGCCTCTTCCAAGAGCAGCTGGTGGTCAGGAAGATGAAGAGGTAGCACATGCTGCAGCTGACCAAGAGGAAGCTGGAAATAGAGTAGAGGAAGCTTAAGGCTGAGAAAGACTGGAAATGCAGGGAAAGAGAATGACCCACAAAGTCTGTATACAGGAACTGGACCTAAGAGCCTAGCAGGCAGATTCCACCAGCAGTAGTGATAGCATTATCACAATGTTTACTGGAGAAAGGAGAGTCCCCAACCCAAAGGGCTTGGTTACTAAGTTTGTTGTGAGTGACATAGACAACTGTTTGAGGTCTATGCGGTGGTTCTGGAGATGAATAAGGTCCCTGAATATGATCGGGGGTAAGCCTCTGGAGGCATACTGCCAATGAAGGGATGCATGCCCTGTTAGCCCTAGGGAAAGGGGAAAGGATGTAGTATCCCTTATGAAAGAGGCCCTGAAAACGAATATGGGTGCACCCCAGAGATATAAAGGCAAACATTTATGGACCGGTAGTACCTCCCCTAACATACCAGGGTGGATTGTGTGGGTCATTTTTGCATGGCACCTGTTGGTTTGGTAAAGATCAGTGCAGTGAGTGATAACAAAGGGCTGTAAAACTAGATTGATTGAGAGCACAAGTTCAGCCTTTGGTTAAAAGAGCTGCACCTGCACCTTGAGGAGAGTAAGCTCTCTGACCCCAGGTAGCCTGCTAAGGAGGTGGACCACTGGATCAGCGCCAGGGTCTACAAGAAGGTATCTGGGGTACTCCCAAAAGGGTGGTCAGGTTTCCCACTGGAAGAAGAGGGAGATAAAAACATGACAGTGTTGGTTGAAGCACCCCGAAATAGTTTTTTTTTTTTTTTTAAACCTTTATTTGGAGACAAGCAGGGTCAAGGGAAGTGCATACACAATACATACAGACATTCATGGCCATTACAATGGTACGTCAGAACCAAAAAAATGATATACAAGTCAATACAGGGCAGCAGACCAGTCAATACAAGGAGCAACATCAGAATGCACAGTGCAAATTAGAGAGCAATGATCCAGTATGTTCAGGCAAGCTAATGAGACAATACATTACGGACACAGTCGATTAGCGCACAATAAATAAAAACAAAGGAAACACAGACGTAAGGGGCACATAAAATAAGAATACTCGACAGGGATACGACCTCAGTTCCCAGCCATATACTAGTCGTAAGGGGAACTACCGCCCCCAATAGCTCACATGGAAAGGAGACAGCGTAGCCTCTCCCCCACCACTGGGAGATCAGCAGGTTTAATGTAAAATCCCAGCCCATCGAGATGCCATCAACCAATCCCTTCACGGTCCCCTGATTCAGAATCAGAGTCCTGCACAGCTCTGGTTAGGAGGTACACCTGGAGCGGGCTCCAAAAGTCCTTCGGTCTGCATCGGACAGGCATAAGGTCAGAATAGACGTTGTATTGATCCTGACAGTATATGAGGTCAGTCACCCAATCCTGAAAGCGCGGCACCCTGCCACGACCCCAGCAGCAAGCAACCCTACGCCTAGCCAGCAGCAGGGCCACGTCAACAAATCTGCGGTGAGAGGCAGGCACGTCCTTAGAGTAGCCCAGCACCAACACTAAGGGGTCAAATGCCACCCCATCCTCTGCCATAATCTGCAGGGCCTCATGAACCTGAGTCCAATATTCTAATACACCCGCACAACTCCAAGCCAAGTGCAGGAAGTCAGCGCCTTCCGCACGACATCTAGCACACCTGTCATCATCCTCTAAATGAAACCGTAGTTTCCTCGCCGGGGTATAATAGTACCTCTGAACAAACTTGTAGTGGATAATTTTAAGGCAACAACTAGAAGAAACATTGGCCGTGAGCCCACAACAGTACTTCCACTGCTCGTCGGTAATGGGAGCACCCAACTCGGCAACCCACTGCTCGCGCACCCGATTGGCCGGGACCGAACGCTGTCTGCGAATAGCCCCGTATAATTTCGACCCAGGTGTCGGCCATCTGAAACCAACAGCACGTGGAGGGGGAGGGTAACCCCAGGCTCCGAAGGGAAATCTGAAAGCAGAGCACGCATGCCCTGCCGCAAGCGGATGAAATAGAACAGCTCTAGAGGGGAGCAAGCAGCCGCTCCAAAGAAATGAGCCTGCGTACGGAAGGCGCCCTCATGAAACAAGTCGCCCCACGTGAGGATGCCCAGACGCTTACACATTCGCTGAAACCCCGCTTCCAGCAACAGCGACAGATCAGGATGATAAGACAGAGGCAGAGCCGGCGAATAAAGAAAGGAGACGCCCAGCAATTGAGCCACCCGCTTCCAAGCATCCACCGTGCACGTCACAGTCGTGCGAGGTGTTTCCACGTCGGACACCTTGCCCAAAACCATCCCCTCCAGTGGGAGCGGGTGGGCAACCCAGTGTTCAGCAGCAATCTGGGGCATGAACGGCGTGGGGCGCATCCAGTGATAGGCGTAGTGCGCCTGAGCGCTGAGATAATAAAGCTCGAAGTCAGGGACGTCGAATCCGCCATCAGCATAGGGCAACGTAAGGGTAGCCCAAGCCACCCGTGGCTGCCTGCCCCCCCAGAACAATCGCAAGAGCTCGGAACGGAGCCTGCGAAAGAAATAAGCACCAGGATGATACGGAAGGTTTTGAAAGAGGTAAAGAAAGCGGGGTAACACCACCATCTTGATAAGGGACGCCCTACCGGCCATGGAAAGAGGCAAGGACATCCACCTGGTAACATCATCTGCAAGTTTGGTAATAGCCATCCCATAATTAAGCCGAACCGATTCCTCTCTGTCCAAGGACACGACAATGCCCAGATAACGCAACTCCGAATCACACCATTCCAGAGGGTAGTCAAGGGGAAACCTAGCTACAGCAGCAGTGAGGGGGAAAAGGTGAGACTTCCGCCAGTTAATATGGACACCGGAGACCCCCCCCAAAAGCGACCAGCTCTCGTAAGAGCGAATTAAGGTTGTTCTCAGGGTCCTTGACATAGAGTGTAACATCATCGGCGTATAAAGAAATACCGACCTGCCGCTGAAGACAATTAAAGGCGCTCCGCTGGTGAAACTGACGAATCCTGCAGGACAGTGGCTCAATGGCTATAGCAAACAAGAGGGGCGAGAGGGGGCATCCCTGTCGAGTCCCTCTCGTAAGAGGGAACGAGGGGGATAGCACCCCATTCACCACCACCCTCTCCATCGGATCAGTGTATAAGAGCTTAACCCATGAGATGAAGATCCTGGGGAAACCCATTCGACAAAGAACATCAATAAGATAGCCCCACTCAACAGAGTCAAACGCCTTAGTGGCATCAAGAAAGATGGCGGCGACCGGGACAGTAGGATCAATGGTTGACACAAGCGAGAACAAGGTGCGAAGATTGTGGGAGGTAGCACGGCCAGGCACAAATCCCGACTGGTCAGGCAGCACAATAACGGGCATGAGTTCGGCTAGTCTTACTGCCAATACCTTCGCGAGAATTTTGACATCGCAGTTGAGCAATGAGAGGGGCCTATAAGAGCCCACATCCAACGGATCCTTACCCGGCTTAAGCAGCGACGTAATGGCAACCTCGCGCAAGGAACCCGGCAGACGCCCCTCCTCCAGGGACTCCTCAAAAACCTCACGGAGCACAGGGGCCATTGTGTCCACATAACACTTATAAAATTCAGCAGGAAGGCCATCCAGACCGGCGGCCTTCCCATTAGACAGAGACATGATGGCATTCCTGACCTCCTCCACCTCCAGGGGCCTGCCTAAGAACTCCCGATGACCATCCGATAACCAACAAAGTGCCAGCTCATCAAGAAATCCACCGTATCGAGTCTCACCCATCTGCTGTGTCGTGTAAAGGTGTGTATAATGGTCAATAAAAGTACGCTGGATCTCCGAAGTGTCTCGGCAGCGAGTGCCATCCGGCGACACCAATTCCAGCACGTCAGACCCATGCCTTGGATGTCTCGTAAGGGCAGCTAGGACCTTACCGGGCCGCTCCCCTTCACAGTATCGCCTCGCCGTCCAGTATTTCCCCCTATGCTTAGCCTCTCTAGTAGCCTCCTCCTCATATTTGGAGAGCTTAGTACGGAACTGCGCCAGAAGATCGGGATCAGAGTCAACCTGCATCCTGCGTTCCAAGTATCGCAAGTCAGCCTCCAAGCCCTCGAGGGTCCGAACAATCAGCCGGAGTACTCCACAACTTTTAGAAATAGTGACACCCCGGATAGTAACCTTGAACGCCTCCCAGATGACCTCAACGCTGTCCACAGAGCCTTTGTTCCTAGGGAAGAACGCCTCTACCTCCACACCAAGCTCCTCCTTGAACACCGGGTCAAGCAAAGCAGTCGGAAACAGACGCCAAGGTGGGCGCGGCCTATGCAACCCGGGGACGGATATAACAACCTTCACCGGACAGTGATCAGAATACGTCCGAGCCAGATGTGTAGCCTCCCGTAGGCCAGCTCCCAGCCCCCTAGAGAGAAACACATAATCCAGTCTTGCCCAGGAACGAGCATGTGTGGTGTAATGAGTGCCCTCCTTGGTGGCAGGGTGGGTGTACCTCCAGCTATCGACCAACCCGGCCTCTTCCACAATCCCCCGCAACACTTCTCTGGCCTGTACATTATACTGAGGGCTCCCCTCCGATCTGTACGACTGGGCATGAAATGCAAGATTGAAATCACCCCCCCACACAATGTAAGTGGCATCCACAGCAAGAACATGACCCCACAAAGTGACAAAAAAAATTGGCGTATCGACATTAGGAGCATAGCAATTAACAAACAATACAGTGTTCTGCCCAAGCCGCCCCCACAGTAGCACATAGCGCCCCTCAGGGTCCCCAACAAATCCCAGTTCCTGAAATGCGAGTGTTAGAACCGGCGGTCTCTAGTTGGCAGAGGTATACACTTCTGACAAATAGGGACACTCCTTTTCTAGTCAGGGCAAGGGGATCACACCCTTCGATAACCCCTGCTCACCCCCTTGGTAGCTTGGCAGAGCAGAACAGGCTTATCTCAGAGGCTGTGTGTTAAGCAATTATGACCACATACAGTAATACAGCGGATACACTACAAATGGACACGACACCGTAGTATTATAAAAATAAGTATTTTTATATAAGGCTTAGCACAAGACCAAAATAACGGCAAAACTGTACACAATCGGAATAAATACGTTCGGGAAGGAAAAAGGATAGTTCAAAGGTAGTTTCTTCTTTAGCACAAGAGTCTTTTATATCAAGCAAATCTTCTTCTTGGAAACACAGTTCTTTAGCAACAGGGTAACTCACACGGGAGCTACACAACGCTGGGCAGAGATAATCCACAGGTTCGGCGTCGACCGCGAGGAGCGCTGCGTCGGGCCTGGAGTCACACGGACCCCCAACAACACAGTACCTTAGGAAAATGAAGCACACGATGATCAGCGGCGTCGAGCAGTCCGGCGTCGCGTCTCCGGTGTCGATCAGGCCTCAGCAGGCGTTGTCGATGATGCAGTTGCACAGAGTGAGCAGCGCTCACGGCGTCGAAGGGCACACGGTTGATGCGATCAGCAGCGGGGCAGACACGAGGTCCTCTGGAGTTAGAGCCGTACTCCTACTCACTGGCGTTGCTGCTGGCGTCGGTTGGGCCCAGCGTCCGATCGTCGTGGTTGCTGGTTCTTTTGGAGATGCTGGATTCACACTTCCAGCAGATAGCACTTTGTAGCAGGTGAAGTCCTTTAGCCCTGTGACTTCGGCAGGAGACTGGCACTCTTCCAGTCCTTGGAGATTTTCTTAGCAAGCGTGAGAGTACACACACAGTTCCTCTCTCCTGGTTCCTTGGCAAAAATAAAGAAGCACTGCAGGATTCCCCCAACAACAGCACACTGGCAGAAGGGGTAGGCAGTCCTTTAGATCAACAGGCTTCTTGTCCTTGGTTACAGGGTTCCTTGTCAGAAGTGATCTGATTTCCTAGTTCAGGGGTCCTCCTCTTATACCCCTTTTCGTCTTTGATCCCTTTGTCTATGCCGGGGGTTTCCCAACATCCTGGGTCTGTGGTGGGTGGAGCTAGGCAGTAGCACCTGGCCTATTCATTGAGCCGGGCCGGGTCCTCAGACGCCCCGCAGGAGGTGGAGCCAGCATTGACACTGGCAGGAGCAGAGCTATCGCCCTCCTGGCAGGAGGTGGGGCTAGGATCGTCCATGGCAGGTACAGAGCCATCAGTCGCTCGGCAGGAGGTGGAGCCAGCATTGTATCAGGCAAGGCAGGCTATCAACAACTACTCTCCCCCTACTCTCAACGTAATGTCCCACTCATCCCACACTGACTCATCCAGACCTCTTGGAGCCACCCAGCTCCTGTCACACACACGCAAGACCAGCAGAGACCAGATATGGTTAGACAAGAATATAGACACTTTCTAAAAGTGCCATTTTCGAACCCAGAGTCCAAAGACCATCCACACCAACGGATGCGTAATTAAACCCCGAGTTCAGGGATACCAAACTCGACATTACACCATGCTCCCCGGGCCAGCTAGGATTATAGCGTTAATAATCCCGGCGGCCCATTCTATCCAACGGAGAGCAGGCTACCTCGCAATAGTGAAGCCCTAAGATGGCGGCACTTCACTATCAGGACATGCCAACTTGGACAGGCTTGTCCTACCTTACACTTACAATGCACCCTGCCCATGGGCCTACCATAGGGGTGACTGACATGAAGCCAAGGGAAGGTTGGAGGGGCTGGCAAGTAGGTATACCTGCGCAGCCGACGTGACAGTGCAGGACTGCACGTGGGTCTCGCAATGACCGACCCGTAGACATTCGTTTACAAGGCCGCTCCTGTGGGTGGCACAACACGTGCTGCAAGCCCACGAGCGGCATTTGTATTTACAAGCCCTGGCACTCCTGGTGCACTAGACTAGGGACTGACAGTAAACCAAATAAGCCAAACATGGATACAATAGATACATCATTTTAACAGAGGGAGCACTTGCGCTATGGCACTGATCAGCAGTGACACGGCGCCCAAAGCATATACCAGCAAAACATCGTAACACAGTAGAGGCAAACAGAAAAAATGGAGGAGAGACTCAAGCCAATGATGTCAGGTCTAACAGCGAGCGATCTTTTAACAAGGATAACAACCCCCCGAGCATAGGAAGAATAGGAAGCAAACCTCCTGGCCGCAGCCCACCTCCCGCCAAAGTTGGGGGAAGGAGCAGGACGCAGATGCGTCTCCTGGAGGAGAGCAACATGAACAGCATGCCTGTCCAGGTACTGGATCACACTATGACATTTCCTAGCATCATTAAGTCCCCGTACATTCCAGGACAGAATCGATATCTGATCTATAACAGCAGTCGACATTACCCAATTTCAGGGCCCCACAGGACCCAATTAGCAAATACAGAGCATCCAACTACCAGCAACAACCAAAAACAGGTGCACACCCTAGGGCGCAGACACCCCCCCACAGACACTCCGCACATTCCCCAGCCATCTCCGAACCAAGCAACCAAAACCACAACGACCCCCCCCAAACAAACCATCCATGCAACAAGCACTCAGAACATACTGCACGCCGCACGTCACCAATCCATCTCACGCGACCCCCAACTCGCACACGTGTTTCTCCGGCATAGCGCACCCCATCACGTGGCAGCCTAAGATGGCGGCCAGTGCACTCGGGCCCAAGATGGACGGCAGTACGGACCACATGATCAGTGCCACCAGATAGAGAAATGAACCAGCCTAGAAAGCGGGCACAGCACCACACCCGTGCACCCAGACAGCAGCAGCACCTATCATACCGACCCAGAGATCCTGGGCAACCAAACATGGACAGTTTCACTCCCGCCCCATCCACCCACCTGAGATCACCCCAACAATCAGGCCATACGCGTCCCCACCCCACCCCCCCCCCCCCATTCCCCAACACACATCCAGTCAAACAACAAAGGACTAGAATCCAAACCAAAGGTACACATGGGGCACACCCTCCGGGGAACCTTCCAGAGGTGCCCGACACCACTCCCCCACGCCACGCCAGTGTCCGCGCCAACAAGTGTCAGACGGCCCCAGGCGCCGCGCGGGGGGGTGGGTGCCCAGAGCGCGACATCAGACAGCACCATCCCGCGGTGCCACACCGACCCCAGGAAACAACACGCACTCACGCAGCTCATGAAAGACATGACCCCCGCACCAACAAAAGTAAAAGCGGGCAATAGGAAGGCCGCAAATGCGGAGAAGGGAGGCAGTAGAACTCAATATGAATGATACACGTCCAGAACACTCCCAAAACAGGAAAAAGAGAGACAAAGTCCAAAGTCACCACAATCAGGCGACCTCCTCCTCAGCCGCCGAATGTTCGTCCTCAGGGTCTCGATCGCCTCCCCGATCCGCAGCTGCTCGCTCGCGCTGGAGGCGCTTTGCAAAATCCTCAGCATGCTGTGGGTTGGTGAAGAAATGTTGCTTAGCCTGGTGCGTCACTCTAAGTTTAGCAGGGTACAGCAAGGCGTAGTCCACTTGTAGTTCCCGAAGCTTCTTTTTCACCCCCAGGAACTTACGACGCTGATCCTGCACCATCGGCGTGAAGTCGGGGTACATGGTGAAAGACACCCCTTCGAAAGAGAGGGCCCTGTTAGTGCGGGCGGCCTGGAGGGCGGCGTCCCGGTCACGGTAGTTCAAAAGGCGCGCGATGATGGGGCGCGGTGCAGCCCCAGAGGCCGGCCGAGGTCCCAGTGTCCGATGCGCCTTCTCAACGATGAACTGGGATGAGAACACTTCCGCCCCAACGGCGCCCACAAGTAGCCTCTCCACATAAGTCTCCATTTTGCCCACATTCGTGGATTCCGGCACACCTACAATGCGCACGTTGTTGCGCCTGCTCCTCGCCTCCAACTCCTCATTCTTAGCGGCAATGACACGCAAGATATTGTCCATTCTCGCCAGTTGGGTGGTATGGGTGGTCGCCGTGTCATCATGGTCCGAAATGCGCTGTTCCGCCGCCGTCAAGCGCTCCTCGTGCACGTCCAATTTCTGGACAACCGCATCCATGCGCGACGATATCTTGTCCACTTTGTCCACTATCGTGGCAAACCCCTGCCTCATCTCCCGCATCATTTGGGCAAAGTCCGGTGGCGGCGGCTGCGGGACACTATCAGCGACATTCGGGGGGGGGGGACCGCGAAGTTCCAGCGTCCTGGAGCAAACGCGTCGCCCGCCTAGCCCCTCCAGAGTCAAAGGACAATTTGGATTGTTTAGTGTCCGGCTTCCCCATAATGGCGCGCTAGTGAAGTAATGGGGGACAAAAAGCAAATCGAGAGCGGACCAAGGGTACGGCCAAAAACAAAAGGCTCGAATCGTGGGGGCACGAGCAGGCCAGCGCGCCCCGCCACTCCCAACGACGAGAGAATGGCCGTCCCCGCTTCCAGTCCAAGGGAGCGAGCCCCCAGTAACCAAGAAGAAGATCCGTTGCGCCTCGGTGAGCAATGGTATCCGGGCAGGCAGATGCAGGAGCCGAGAGATAAGTCCGACAGCAAGGAAGAGCCAAACGGCTTGCCCGGCCAGCGAGCGGGCCCCGATGAAGAGGGGCGGAGCAAGGCCTACACCCCACGTGCAGAGCCCCGGACTGGCATGAGTAACGACGCCGGGCAAGGGGGCATCAGACTTCCAGAGCGCAAGTCGGGGAAACTTGGGGTCCCCGTAACTTCGGCCAGCAACCTCCAAATGGCCCAGGAGTTGGACCGTGGGTAGTCAGTCAGTATCCCAGTAGATCCGTGGGGTCAGATCAGGGCGCAGCGATGGTCAACAGGATCCCTAGGCGGATAATAGCTCCGGGCAGCGGGAGCCTCACGACAGTGCGGCCATTCCGCAGTGCGCCCTCTAGCGCCCCAAGCACCCCGAAATAGTTGACAGGGAAAAGGGTTCCAGTCCCAATCTGGCCACCAGAAGGAAGGTTTTCTGGATAAGAACACTAGTAAATTTGTCCCCAACCGTTATGAGTGTTACCAGTATGGGCACATAAAGGGTGATGCCAAGTGTCCCAAAAGGGCACGGCACTCTAGTAGTGGGCAGATCCCTGGCTTGGCCAGTGTAGTGCTTGGGAAGGAGATGGCCCCAGTAAGCGTAGAAAAGGCACCTGAGATTACACTTGTATTCCTGGGTGACAGAGAGATGGTGCCCAAAGCTCACATGCCTCCTAATACTTTCAAGTTTAGGCGGTGGGTTGCCATTAATTGATGAAAGGTGGAGGCTCTGGGAGACACAGGAGTTAACATGACTACTGTCAGAGTTCATCTGGGTTCCTTAGAGCCAACTGGGAACCAATACATCCACTAGGTGGTTGTAGCATCCAACCGAGAGAGCCACTGCCCTGTGGCTCTGATTCTCTTTGTGTGTGGGGTAGTTCCAGGTATATTAAAATTAGCTGAGAGATCTGCCATGCCTGTTGACCATTTGCTAGGGAAGGACCTGGTGCACATTGACTGAAAGGTAGTAGAGCTTGGATCACACCAGGAAATGTTGGGGTTTCCTGAGTGTCTGTGTGACCACCAGGTCCATGGCTGCCTATGAGGAGAGTCAAAGGGGTCTAGAGCCTGGAAGAATTGCCTGGACAGCTCCTACAAAGGGAATGGCAGGGACCATGGAAAACCATCCCCTGAATTTTCTACTGTACAGGTGGGTGAGGAGCCAGAGGAGGCTGCCTCAGCCTATCGGAGAGGATATTGTTTCCTTTGCTGAAGATGCTGGCAACCAGAGGGGTGCCACCATGGAGGAGTTCTGTAAGGTACAGAAAGAGTGTCCAACATGTGTGGGCCAGTGGCTCAGACTGAAACCCAAGCAGCAAGGACCTGAAGATCACCTCATACATTGTATGCATGACCTCCAGTATAGCAAGCCTAAGGCACCTCTGCTTTGGGAAACAGATGTGTTGGTGGTCTCCCAATGCTACAGAGACTTCCTACAGGAACTGGCCCATGAAAATCCCCTGTCCAAACATCTAGAGCAGAACAAGACCTTTGCCAGGCTTGTATCCCACTTTCATTGGGGATTCACAGCTTCGGGACTGCTACCCAACACCATGTGACCTATTTGCATTAGACAGCTGTCGACTCTGATCCAGCCCACCCCTGTTTGACTGCGTTTTCTTCCATCCCGCTGTCAGATACTCTGGCAATACTTAAATCACTCGAATCAGGCTCTCCTACAGATCCCTGCTGAGCTAGGTCACTGGCGGCAGTGGCGGAGGTAATCAACCCTGAAATCAACAAAATTGTCAAGCTGTCCCTCCTGGACACCACGGTTCTACCTGAGTAAAAACAGGCAAAACTCCTTCCTTTGCTGAAATAACCCTCACTTAATCCTGCTCCCCGGCTAGTTATCGCCCAATTTCACTCCTCCCGGTGGTGGCTAAGGTGTGTGAGAAGGCCGCTTACAAGCAGCTCTCTGAGTTTATTGAGAGCTATGGTGCCCTCCACCATGCACAGTCGGGCTTCAGGGCCTCCCATAGCACTGAGATGGCACTAGTTGAGGTGGCAGAGGCTATTAGAGAGTGCCTGGATGCTGGCGGCAGAAAGGTTCTGATGCTATTAGACCTCTCTGCCCTATTTGACACCGTGCCACACCTCCTACTTTTGGCACGGTTGTCTCACATCAGCATATCTGATAAGGAGTGGGAGTTCACTGAATCTTTTCTATCCAACAGAACACAGCAAGTATGGCTGCCTCCGTTCTCCTCATCACCGTGAAGCATAACGACAGGGGTCCCCCAGGGCTCAACACTGAGCCCTCATGTTTAATGTCTACATGACGCCCCTTATTTATCTGGCAGAGTAGCTTGGTGCTAAGATCATCGCTTATGCTGATGACCTCCAGCTCCTCTTTACGTGGAAGAAAACTAATTTCTCCCCGATCATTGCTTAAAACTGTCTGACGTAAGTTTTTAAATGGCTAGGGCAGGCCCAACTAAAATGCACTAAAGAGAAATCTGAAGTGCTCCTTTATGGATCCTTCCCCCCGCACTTTAGAGATGAGATCTAGCCAGTGGGTTACCCTATGCCTAAATCAACAGGGTGCCCGGCAAAAAATTTGGGGGCTTGGTTCAGCGAGGAATTGAGATTTCTACCTCAGATCAATAGACTGGCTGGTGTGTGCTTTGGCACACTGAAACGTCTCAAAAAGTTTCTGCCACTTTTGCCCAAAGTGGCCAAATATATGGTGATCCGCACCCTCATCCTCTCACGTCTGGACTACACCAATGCCCTATACATTGCTCTCCCGGTATATCAGCTAAGAAAGCTGCAGATTGTCCAGAACGCTGCGGCTAGAGCCGTAATAGGTATTCTCAAAAGGTTTAGCGTGAGGCAGACTCTACGGGATCTGCACTGGCTCCCGGTTGACCAACGTACTTGGTTTAAAGCTCTTACGCTTGCCCACAGTGTTCTTTTCAAGGCTGGGTGTCAGTTTCTCAGAAGTCAGTTCCCGTTTCATGTGCCACCCAGACATTTACGTTCTACAGGTCAATGCCTTGTTGCTGTTCTCAGGTACCACCTGTCAAGAGTGGGAGGGAACTCCCTTTCTGTCAGCTTGGAATGTCCTGCCCTTTGAACTGCGGAATACCGGGAAACTCATGCTGTTTAAAAAACATCTAAAAACTTTGTTCTTTAGGTAAATCTTCTATCCAGGTCTGCCCCTCTCTGTTTCCACCTATTGGCTTCCGCACCGGGACACTTCCGAGTAGCTGTGTGTCCTATAAATGGAGGATAACATAACATAACATAACATAACATAACATATTATTAGCAGTGGATAGCCTCAGAGACTCTGTGCAAGACCTGTATCATATACTAGGCCAGAGGAAAAACAGGGAAAAAGTTGGGAGGCTTCCCTGAATCGTTTGCGTGTCATTGGCACCAACATTGTAAGGTTCTTGGACTTCAAGATAGCCTTTGGCAACAAGTTTATACCGGTCATGGTAGACCATGCCACTAGATACCCAGACACAAACCCTCTGAGGTCTGTGACTGCACCTGCAGTGGCTCTGGCCCAGATGGGGATTTTCATTGAGTTGAGTTCCCCAAGGAAGTGGTGTCTGACAAAGGCATCAACGTTATGTATGCATGCATGAAGGTCATATGGTAGGAGTATCGGTTAACCTATAAGTTCTTCACGCCCTACCATCCACAAACCAATGAGTTAGTTGAAAGGTTCAACAAGACCCTAATAGGCCTGCCTGAACCAATGACAGGTAAGTGGAACGTACTGCTACCATGTCTGATTTTTTTTCCTACAGGGAGGGTTTAGCTCATTTGAACTTCTGTACAGCCACCCTGTTAGGGGATAGCTCGGTCTGGTGAAGAAGGGATAGTAGGGTGCTACCAAGAAGGACCACAGGATGTTGTGATGGCCTAGTTCTGGTAGAAGGTTTCTGTGAATATTGAGGCAAGCCAGGAAGTAATGAAACAGTCAAGTTTCAGCCTTCCAAGAAAGTGTGGCTGATGGAGACAGTGAAGGCCTGGACCCTCCAAGATGGTTGGACTGTGCCCTGTGCAGTGACTGAGAGGAAGAGGGGGCACGTTCCTGGTGGACCTCAAGACCCCCAGAAACCCCTTACGGCTACTCTACATCAATAGCCTCCAACTTCACTATGAGAGACCAGAGGTCACCATGTTTTCTGTGACTTATGATGGAGTGGAAAGGAGAGTGAAGCTCTCCCTGACCGTCTGTCATCCAAAGAGTACGATGGGTCAGTAGAATGTCAACCTTTCTCCTACCCTGGCCCCTGAACAGAGGAGGGACTGTCACCGGTTGATTGGACAGTTTGCCTCGCTGTTTTCTGTCAGTCCTGGTCCTATACATTTGTGTTCCCCTGACATTAAAATTGAGGACAACCTGTTTGTCGTAAACCAAATTATCAGACTGTTAGCCAAAGTGAAGACCAGCATCAAAGAGGAAGTCTCTTAGATGCTGGAGTTGGGAGTGAATAAGAACTCCCCTATTCCCTTGTCCAGCCCAGTGGTGCTGGTACCCAAGGCAGTCCATCTGGGTGCCACCCCAGAACTCAGGTTTGGTGTGGTCTAGTAGGGAGCTCAACTAAGTCACTAAGACTTATGCAGACCTCATCCACAGAACTGCTAAGCTCATAGATAGGTCAGGGGCTGCTAAGTGTTTGATAGGGGTGGGCTGAATTTGCATAATCACATTACGCAAATCTTAGGAAAACGGTAAAAAATCTTTGTGAACACGCAGAAATTCTGTGAACATGCAGAATTGCTTGTTCGCAGTCCTTTTTTACAGTTCGCAATCACTGTTTGCACGCTCGGAAATATCTTGCAAGCAGGCATTTGAGAAGCAAAACATTTTGCGAATTCGCAGAACGCAGAATTTTGGGAAATTTCGTGTTCTCCACAGAACACAAAATTCCGTAAATTCCGCGAGCGGAACGGAATTTACCGCCCAGGCCTAGTTTTTGAGTACCTTTGACTTCACTACTGGGTACTGTCACACTGCCCTAACTGAAGGAGCATTCTCCATCACAGAGTTTTAATTTAAGGTGATGACCTTCGGATCAAAAAATTATCCCATCCACCTACTAGAGGCTGTTGAACAAGGCCTTAACTGGGATTGAGGCCTTTGATGCAGCTTACCTGGATGACATAGCTATCGTCAGTATCATCTGGGACGAACACCTATTTCACCTGCTTTAGGACCTGCAACAGGCAAGTCCGACTATCCAGGCCAGTAATTTCCAGAGACTGCAGGGCTCTGTGGTGTACTGGAGACACCATGCAGGAGGGGGTAAGATGCATCCCATCCATGCCAAAATAAAGCCCGCCAAATACACAGAGTATCCACCATCATTAAGAATATCAACCTCAGTTCTACAATGGCCTAAGCATCACTCTCAACAGCCTCAAAGTAAACGTTTCATCCGAACTCACCTAAGAAAATCAGCAACAGACCCAGACTTATGCTTCTCCACATCCATAAGATTGCTCATGACACATATCATATCCAGCTCAAAGTAAACTATCTTGAACACCTAACCACGAACTTCCCTAAAAATCAACCAAAACAACCCCTTACTAACTTTATTTCTCCTTGGCACATCACAATGTGCCTACACACAACCTCCGGTGACTTCTTCCTTCAACAACCATGCCCAAAAAGCAGCAACACAGATCACCTTAAAACTGACAGAAGGTGAAAGTTTTGTAGTGCCTTTAAAAATGAATCCAGACTCAGCATTCAATGTGCTTAGCAAATGCACATGGCTCATCGTAGATAAACTCTATGAACTGAATTTGAATTTAAAATTTCTTACTGAAATCTGGCTGAGCAGTCACTCCCAAGTCATCATCGATATCATAGTACAACCCAGTTTCTCAATCACGCCAAGTGCTGGGACTCCTGTAAAATACCCACATACAATACATTTGTGTCCTTAAAAATGGCCAATACAAGTTTGGTTAATAGAGATGTAACACTTCAGCTTCCTCAGAGCTGATATGCGGATAAAATTCAACTCAGTCATAAAATGTACATCAGGATAACCGGCTCTGTTGTGCGGGATCGTAAGTTAGTCAGTTGTTGCACTACAATACAGCGGCATAGTAACACATCAGTTATCCTGATATACTGTTTATGATTGAGTTGGATTTTTTCAGCATATCAACCCTGAAGTAGGCGAGGTGTTACATGCCTGTCAACTCAACACGTGTTGGCTGAACTGTTCTATGCTAGCTGTATAAATCTGCTATTGATTGGGATTTTTACTGCCTGTGTGAATTTCAACTAGCCTTTTTGTGAAGATTTATAAATTACACCTCCTTGGCTTGAACAGATGAATCGGATTAAAGTGGACTGTAGATAATTTATTGTTGGTCTAAAGACTGACTTTTTCTTTTCACTAGAGTGCTCGGAATCAGTTTGTTGATAAATTAGCACAGTATTCAATTAGAATTTGGGAATCCGTTAGGATCTACCCTGTCTTCACTTCACAGCATGAATATATGTAAGTCACTGTTTGAAGCTGTATTACAATTGCTGATATTTAGGTAAATATTGCTGTACTTCAAACTAGTTCATTACAGATAATTTTTAGTTTGCTGATGGGTCTAGTTTAGTTGAGTGATTGAAAAAGTTAAAATAATACTAATATTTAATCTACCTTTTTACTAGTGCCAAATTATAAAATGTACTTTCAATAAAGCAGCCAGAACATCCATGACGTTTGTAATGAAGGTACCGGTCTTCCAAAATAAAGATCTGGCCCTTTAGGATGTACTATCATGTGTCCTTTATTTAGATTAGTAAGATAAAACGTCTAGAATGTTGTTCTCTTTGATGTGTGCACATATTGACATTGACCTCTATAGTATGTTATTGCTGGGTGCTTAAGTCTACTTTCTATTTCACTAGGAGCAAGTGAGGGAGCCACTGGCCAGATTTGGGGGAAGCAGCAGGAGAGCCACTGAGGGTCAGTTGGTGGATCCACTGACGTCAAGTGACCCAGTCGAAAATAAATTGATGGTCCTGGCCTGGAGTTCACCAGCACTTCAGATTGTGAGACTGCCGACTTTGGCCAATTCCTTGTGGTGGCAGCCGAAACATCACAGGGCACTATAGCTTCTGTGGCTTCTCTCACCACTATTACCAACACAATGGTCACTCTTGTCCCCAGGTACAGAGCCATCACACACTACATAAAAGAGTCAAGTGATTGTGGTGAGGTTGGTTACTGTGTAAAAGGGGATGAACTGTAGTCTCCGAATAGTTGTGTGATTTATGTAAAACACTTCCATTTCGGGTGCGTGGCTTGGAGCCCGGCAGACATGGCGGCATTGCAGTGAAGATCCCAGACCTGTGCATGTGAATCGCGCTCAAAGAAAGTCAATTATGTAGCTTCCCAGAGGACCCTGCGGGTGAATTGATACTCGCAAAGATGTGGTCTCTCCTGCCACTTTTTGGGTAAATTTGACAGATTTATTAGAAGTTGTTCGCGCGTCTGAGAGGTCCCGCTATGACGGCCGCCATTTTGTGTTTTTTTAACACGACGTGAGCGCTTCTGTATATACATAAGTGGTGATTTTGTCTTCTACAAATGCACACATTGGACCCCCTGTGCTCCAGCAATGTTATATCTTTTCTCAGCAGAGGTCTACAGTGGTGCAGTAGCCCAGTTTCACCCCACCTTTCCACAGGTGTTGGGGTGATGTGGTAACAGCTGACATTTTGTCTCTCACTTCCCATTTCATTGCGATAGCTGTTCAGCACTAATAGGAGGTGCACTAGCTTTACTTTTACAGCATTGTGAGGCTCTGTATGAAACACTCCTCTCATGTGTGATACCTCTTTGCTTTATGGATATGATTTAGACGATTTATAGTGCTTTTTCAAGTGACTCAAATGCTTATTCTGTGGTTGGGACTAAACAGACTCTTGATATACATAGGTTCCTAAAACTTTTTGGACGCTTTTATTCTTCAACATCCATTCTCAAGGCATTGTCCCATTTAACTGTATATTCTTTCAGCCAGATTTTTATTCCTCTCCGCCAACTTCCTCACTTTCGAAGTCTGTATCTGCTTTCTGGATTCTCGATATTACAGTTTGATGGGCAGAAAAAAAGGCACCTTCTCTGCTACTACGAAACCAAAACGCATCTTCATCAAAAACTAAAAAGTTTTCTCAGAACTCTCTAATTTGGAAAGTTTGGGATTCCTTGAAATAGACCAGTGCAACACAGATACGGAGCCCACGCAGTGAACAACAGGAAAATCTAATGTGAAATGCTTAAAAAGAGATCTCTCCTTACCACCTAAACCAGCTTCCCCAGTCTCAATGAAATTATTATTACAGGAAATAAGAGCCCTCAGACCTTTCATGGAGGAACCGAACACCAAATTACAAATCCTCTCAGATAACTGGTCGCAGCTGGACGCTAGACTCACAACAGTGGAGCTGAATGTTTCCTCCTATAATGACACCACCAAATGCGTTACCTCCTTACACTCTCAAGCATCAACACTACAAAAACAAGTCAAGGACCTTGAAAATCAAAATAGGAGAAACAACATGCGCATTTAAAATTTGGCAGAAGGGGTTGTAGGTACGGATCCTATTGCTTTCTTTAAAACTACTCTTCACAAGATTCTTCATTTGCCAGAAGACACCATACAACGTGCTCACAGATTAGGTCATATTGCCACTAATACTTCATCTTCACAGAGGCTGAGAGGAGTCATTTTGTACTTTCTAGAGTACACAGACCTGTTAAAAGTGCTAGCTACTGCCAGGGCTCTTCAAAAAATGTCCTGGTCTGGTACTACATTATTTTTTGCACAGGATTATTCCATAGCCACTGTGTCAAGCTGTAAAGCCTTTCTCGACATGAGACTAGTCCTTCACTCCATGGGTGCCAGATACGGTCTACTTTATCCATGCTTGTTTAAAGTCACTTATAATAACAAAACTACTGAACAACTACGATGATCCTGTATGTCTGCAAAGCTTCATTAATGCACACAAGACAGATCTCATGGATTCTTCATGGTCATCCTCCTCACATGATATTTGATTTTTCTAAGTCTCTTATTTGAGTTGTCATTTTCTTAATGATTGCAGGATTTATGCTGTTATATATTCTTATTAGTTCTACATTTCAGTCTTATCTTTGACAATGCTAACTAATATTATAGGTGTTTTCTTCTTCTATGTTTATGTTTAGTATATAAGCTGGAGCTAATTTTATCATTTCATTTCTTTTTTATGTTTATGTTATTGGGTGTTCCCTTCTCGGTCCGGTCCAGTCCTCACTGGACGCCTCGTCTGCTCCATGTGGTTCCACCTTCCCCCACATTCTTTTTCCCTTATTGTAGGTATTACACAGCAGGAACTCCTAAATGCACTTCAACATCTTAAAAAAGATAAGGCACTGTGTCCGGATGGTTTTACCGTTGAATTTTATCTCCACTTCTCCAAACTCCTATTGCCCAAATTGTACTCTTTAATTAAATTTTTTTAGCTCCTTAACTAACTCCTATGGATTCTTTTCAGAAGCATATATTTGCCTCATCCCCAAGAAATATCGATAATAATAGGGGTATACCCAAATAACCCTCCCACACCTTGATAAGGGACACAAAACTGCAAAAAAACAGAAAGTGGTCGGGAGGGATCAATTTCGGACTCCTTAAAGGGTAAGGGATTATAGATTCCCCTAAAATGGGAACAAAATTCTCATCATTAGTGTTTTACTTTTTATACAATGATCACATGCCTAGTCAACATCAAGATTACCAAATCAAAGTGAGGCTTTTTATGTAATACTATTAACCATACAAAATACACATATATACACACATCTTTATTTAACAATCAGATACAAACAATATTTAACAACAAACAATACTCTAGTACAAAGTTAATCTTTTTTCACCCAAAAGATCTCACTAAATCAATGGAGTGTCCCCCCTATTAAATCAGGAAGTACACTTAGAGGAATTCATGTATTCACACAATCAGTTCTAGTACGTTCTGAACCTAAATTCGAAGATTGTGTACCACCAAAAATAAATCAGGTACAAAATATCAAAAGACTCCTCTTGTCTGAAATGGCATGTCGAAGCGAACGCGTTTCGGCCTCCAGGAATCTTGGCCTCCTCAGGACAAGGGTGAATAGACAACCTAGTAAAATACACAAAAGGAACCCACAAGATATTACACCTATCCAATGGTTATCGTGCATCTCTGCGCCATTTCTTCCTGGTAAACATTGATTATAAACTCTAATCTAAATCTAAAGCATTAGCTATCTGATTACATTCCTAACTACCAAACTTGTTGGGAAAGAAACAGTCTGACTTTGTTAAGGAACAATTTATCACAGACAATACACAACTTCTCTTTAATGTTTTGTTCTCGCCTAGAACAATCCTTAGCTGCAATTGCAATAGAAGCAGAAAAAGCGGTTGACAGGGTTGAGTGGACTTAATTGTTTTACACTCTTAAATGGTTTGACTTTGGTCCTAAATTTACATCCTTGGCTTCTCTTCTCTATTCCAATCCTCGTGCTGCAGTTTGTGCTAATGGTTTGATTTCCTCCTTCTTTGATTTAGGTAGAGGAGTTTGTCAAGGATACCCCTTATCTCGCTTCCTCTTTAATTTGGCTCGGAAACCTTTTCTCTCCAAATTACACCAAAACCCAAATTTACATGGTTTACAAATGTTAAATTATCACATTAAACTTGCAGCTTATGCTGATGATATCTTTCTTTTTATATCAAATCTAAGTGAATCAATCCCTGCCTTTCTAGCTGTACTTCAAGCATACTCCCTTATTTCTGGCAATAAGCTAAATAAGGATAAATGCAAAATGTTGCCCCTAAACAAATATACTTTTAAACCAGAATTTAGTGCTTCTAAATTTACATGGAGCCCCATCATATTAAGTACCTAGGGCTACATATTACACCTTTTATTTCAGATACAGTAGCATGAATAAATGTATTCAAACGCTTTCAGACCTAACCGCTAAGCGGCATCCCCTTTACTTATCTTGGTGGGGACGCTTAGACACCATTAAGATGATGCTGTCACCATAGTTTTATACACTATCTCCAACATACCAGTTCCAATTCCTGTTAAATCATTTAAGAGGATCAATTCCATCTGCTCTTCATTTTTATGGAACAAACAAGAAACCCAGAATGTCTCTGATAAGGTTAACTTACTCCAAAACAAAAGGTGGAGGTAATTTACCCGATTTTCAGGCGTATCAGAAAGCATTCCTTCTACGTCAGGCATCACTTTGGCTACTTGAGCCCACAGATGACTGCCCTTTATGGTCCTCAATTGAGAACCTTTTCTATCTCCCTTTTCTTTTCATGAGTATATTTCCTTCTCAGTCAAACTGCAGACCCTTTCTACCTCCATAATTAAATTGACCTCTAAACTCCTTCAGTCATCATCTCCCCTACACATAACACTATAGACTCCTTCCTCAATTCAACCATTTGGCATTATAAAATTTTGCTCATTCATAACAAACCTTTCTATTGGAAAACTTGGAGACAGAAAGGATTACTTTGGGTTCAGTTATTCTCCCACTTAGTCTTTTTGTCTTTTCCCTCGCTTTGCCAATTGTTTAACCTGCCTATCTCGTTCACTATTAAATACAATCTTTTAAAAGTAGCTGTGATGACTACATATACCCGAATATCCAGTACATCTACTATTTCTAACAATTCTGACTCCCTTTCACGATTGCATACCCTGTTAAAAAGTACACCTAAAACTTCCACTATATACAGATGTTTTACAGGGTAATGACACTATTAGGCAGAAATCCAAAATAGAGGAGGCATGGGAGCATGATTTCCAGCCATCTTGGCCAATTCCTTTATGGAACAACTTTGTAGATTAAGGGGTATATTACCAACAACTAGCGATAATTATCGCTATGTTGGGTTAGCGGCTATATTTTTATCGCCGAGCTGCGGCGATTTTTATCGCTTAGGAACCTTGCTATTATCAAGGTTTATCTCCTAAGCGATAAAAATTGGTCGAAATGCATGAATATCGCTGAAAAGTCAGCGATATTCATGCATTACCGAGCTAATGCTCTTAGTCATGTTATCCACCTACCATTGGATAACATGGCTAAGAACTGCTCTGGGGCAGGTGTTAGCTTTTGGAGATATTCACGCTTAGCACGAATATCTCCAAAAGTGGGTAATAGGAGATAGCGATGTTAGCCACTGTTTCCAGTGACTAACATCTTGGCACGCCCACTTTGCATGTCATTAGTGATAAATATCACTGACATGCATAGCGGGCCCAAGATGGTCGCTATCTCCTACTAACTGGTGTTAGCGACAGCTAGGTAATAGGGAGAAAATTTTATCTCGCTTTATTGGCTTTTAAAGCCAAAAAAGTGGAGATAAACCCCCTTGATAATATACCCCTAAGTTACTTAAATCCTCCAGAGCAGCAAACACAATGCAAACATTATTTTTTCTATACAGTAGACTTTTATTATCACCACATGCTTTAAGTAAAAGTTTTTCAAGTGTGTCAGATGCTTGCATTACATGTTCATCTCCAAACGCCGATTTAATCCACATGTTATTCTCCTGTGTATCTGTATGTAACTACTGGAAACAAGTTTGGGCTCAAATAAACCTAATTTTTGGAACTAAGTTTCCTTTTTCCTTTGCCAATGTTTTCTCAGGAAGTCTTTCACCTGTTTGGGAAAATGTGATGTTTAATGTCAACATTTTTGTTTCCTTTATTAGCAGTTGCTTTTCAACAAATTACTATGAATTGGAAAGACTTCACAAAAATTTCTTATAGAGCCTGGTGGTACGCTGTTTGCCACAACCATAGATTAGATTCTTCTTTTGTTTACCCTATAAATTTGGCAACAAAGCGTTTGGATTTGTGGTCACCTGTTACAATATTGCAAGTACCAAAAGTCTCTCTCAGCTACAACCATCACAACAAGAAGTTGTTAAACCCCCTGATCCCGTAATCATTCCTATTATCCTCCATAATTTATTGATACTCAGATTTTATTTGTATTACTTGTATCTCATATGTTGTTATTTATAAGTGTGATTTGTATACTCTCAATATGGAATATTCTGAATGTACCAATATGAGGTTATTATTATGTATTTTTTAAGGACACCTTTATATTTGTCGATAAAAAATGTCTTGAACTTAAAAAAAACACTTCCATTTTGAGATATCATTAGAATACCTTTGTTTTGTAAATATTTAAAACTTCCTAATTATAGGGTATTCACTTTATATGTTAATTGATCATGTGAAGTTGTTAAAAATGTCCATTCACTTACTGGCTTGAAGTGTTAGGGTAGGGTAGTGAAATTATATTGAGTATTTCATATGGGTATGTAGTTTGAAACATGTAGCCAGAAAAGGAGAGGGTACATTTATGTGACATATGGTTTGCTGTACATAAAGGTAAGTTTAGTGCATTTCAAAAAATATAGGATTTTGTACTTACCTACTATTTTGTTGCAAGGCTTACTGTTACTCCCGCTTTTATGTTGCAGATGTGTTACTGTTGACTACAGAAGGAACATGTGGTGGACTTCAATCTGTTAAACTGCAATACTCTATATCTGATGGACCTCCATGACAGAGGACAGGTGAACAGGTGGTGTTGTGAGCTTGTCTGCATCGGCCAAACTCAAAATCAGACCCCATGTCTTTGGACTATAAAATTACTCAGAGCATATGCTTGGAATTCTGGGGCAAAAACCAATGGTCGCTCTAAACATTCACATACAAGTTCTATTGATGACTTCAGGTGGGCAGAGTAATAATTAAGACAGGTATACCTGGTAGACACTACATTTGACCAGTAATAAATGTGTTTCTCCAGGGTAAAGATTAGCATTATTGTTTTTGGGACATCAAACTATATTTGGATTTCACAGCTTAAAAAAGTAAAACTCTCTGCTTAAATGGACATTCCAAAGAGCGCCATTGCAAGATAAGTATATGATTTTATCTTTAGGGCATTTCTGGCTGTACATAAATATACTTTCTGGATACTAATCCCAGTAGAAACCATTTGGATCAGGTCAGAATGTGCATTTATTTAGTTTTTCCCTTCTTTTTAGGTCGAGCATTCGAGACCTCTTGTATGTACTTTAGTTTATACTTATATATGTATGTACTTAGTGGGCTCTGGAGATCAGTCCTAGGACTTGTCTGCTTCCCCTTAGGGACTTTCTTCTTGTTCAACTGCCTCTATTTAACTGTCTTGATAGGAAACGACCAGTAGAGCTCTGTAAAATACCAGAATTGCTTTCTGCTGAGGGACTTTCTCTTTTTTTATTTTTCCGGCACCTGCTTCCATTTAACTTTCTTGATAGAAAACGAACAGCAGAGGTCAGTAAAGTACTAGAATCACTTTAGCATTTACTAGATTCCAGTCCATAGAAATTGTCTTCCATTAGCACCCGTGGACAATAATTTTTTTTTCAAATCTTGTATTTTCAGTGATATGACCCTCGATGGCCCTGGTTTTATATAAAAAAAACAGAGCTTTAGCCTACACAATTTCCTGCTGAAAGGCAATATTTCTCCCCATCTGTTCCCATACCTGGCGTGTCAAGCAGTTTGGTGCTTACTTTCCTTCCATGTTAAAGAACAGTCGACGTTTCAGCATCCAGGCTAATGTGCTACGTAGCTAAATACATATACGGTTCCAAAGGCAAGACTGATTGCATTGCGAATGCTTGTTTTAGGTCTGGCATAGGCCAAGCCCTTTTGATTTTACTAAAATCATATGTGTGATATACTTACTTGAAGGGGCTTTTAGCCATCTCTCTACATCCATTGGTCTGTTGTTGTGTCATTCATGCATTGCTTCTGCCCATTACAAAATGGATCAGGGGGCAGTGTGTCAGCCTACATCAGTTAGTGGCTTACTACACCTTGAGTGACTGCATTTTGCACTCTCAAAAGAAGCATATGCCAAAGTAGGTAGTTTCCCCACAAGGCAAAGTATTTGTTTTTTTTACTGTAGTGTTGCCTTTATTTTTATAACCATGGCTGTAATAGCAGCAACTTTTTGATGTTAGCACAGGCCACAATACAACTATATCAGTTCCTATCTCCTGCTTGTAATATTTGACTGCTGTTATTTAACAGCTTATGAGATTGATTCCATATAAAACTGTTCTTTCTTTAGAAATATATCTCTTTTCAGTATGAATGAAACGAAGTGCATTTGTTACTGCACTACTGTATGTCAGGCTGGTATGTATTTTAATTGAGGATTTTATTAATACATGTGAATCATCATCATCAAACCTTTATTTCGATATACAAGATATCATAAAAGCACCTACAAAATATAAAAACCACAATTCATATAAATTACATTTTACAAAGTAGGTTACAATAAAAACATTCGTATTACAATAAATATTTTAAAAGGCAAATTAAACATTAGCAGCTTTGTGAACATTAAAATTTTTTAAATTTTAGCTAAAACTAAGATCATCTCATAGCCTTTAATCTGATCAACCAAGCCCAGCTCAAAAATTTGGCAACCCCACACAATAAGCTTGTACTAGTGTCAGCCTTGAGTATTCTAAGTGCGGAGGAATGATCCCTGGTTCCAAGCAATAGACACACGGGTTTGAGCCATTTGTGTCTGGGTTTTACATAAGCTGGGCATGCAAAGAAAACGTGGGCGATACTTTCAGTGACACCTTTGCAAATTGGGCAGTCAGGTGAGGTTTGGTACGGGGGCTTCCACTGACAGGTATACTCATGGAGGGGAAGGTTACCCGACCTGAACTGAATAAATAGGGATCTGTCTCTTGGTTTCTTGATAAAATCCAAGTAAGGCTCCAGGAGAGGCTTAGGTTTGTGCTGTTTAAATGCGTCAGTCAACCTTCCTTGGGCTGGGTCCCTTAGGTCTTGCTCATCAATCCAATTCCAGTAAACTCGCTTGGTTTCGGCCTTGGATAGAGGAACTCCAAGCTCCCAATCAGTTGGCAAGCCGGTTTCATGTAGAAGTTTCTTTAAATTGCGAATCCAATTGATTTGAATGTGAATCAATTAAGTCTGTATTTCATAATTAAATGGCTTGCTTGCTTGCTTTGAGTGCTCTTGTATATTGTGCCTACATATACATTTAACTAATATATTCTATGCCTCCGAAAAAGCGCTTCGATGTCTCGTCAGGGGTGGTGCGCTATATAAATGCAATTACAATATAATACAATATATCTGTCTTTCTTTCTATCTATCTATCTATCTATCTATCTATCTATCTATCTATCTATTTATCTATCTATCTATCTGTCAGTCTGTTTCTCTACCTACCTGTCAGTCTCTGTCTATCTACCTCTATCTACCACTATGTGGGGTCTGGTGGCTCAGTGGACTAAAGCAGCCAATGCAGGGGCCTGTGTTCAACCTCATTGTCACTGGTTCAAATCCTGTCAGGTCCACTCAGCCTTTCATCCATCTGAGGTCGATAAAATGAGTACCATTGAGTTGGGTAACAATAAACATCTGTTATTCCCCGCCAGTAGCCTAAGGGTAATCGTGTGCTTTACAAATACACCTATAATATTATGTTATCTAGCTAGCTATATTTATCTTCCTGTCAGTCTGTTTCTCTACCTACCTGTCAGTCTGTCTATCTATCTACCTACCTCTCTATCCACTGGTCTGTCTGTCTACCTGTCTACCTATCTATCAATTTATCTCTATCTGTCTGTCTGTCTATCTGCCTGGCTGCCTGGCTATCCATTTGTCTGTCGGTCTGTCAGTCTGTTTCTCTACCTACCTGCCAGTCTGTCTATCTACCTCTCTGTCTACCTGTCCATCTGTCTTTGTACCTACCTGCCCATCCACCCATCTTTCTGTCCATCTGCCTGTCTGTCTGTCTACCAGTCTGTCTCGCTGTCTACTTATCTATCTACCTGCTTTTTTCTACCTGTCTATATATCTACCTACCTGTCTGTCTAGCTACCTATCTAAACCGTGACAAAGCAACATAAGACTGTCCTTACACAGCCAAATGGCTGGCGTCACTCGCCAGACCTGTTTGGCTTTACCAATGCTTTTTCTTTTTTCGTTATGTTTACTCCAATTGTCAAAGGATGCACAAATCCTACTGAGTGGGTATACGGGTGATGAAGTACAAGTGACAGGTATAGCCTATAGGGGAAGAGAGTAGCACATACACTACTTCAAAAAGGTAAGGTATTCAGCATCTTTGCATTTTAAGGACCTCGGTTCATTTCTTAGGCTGGAGAGAACCAGGAAGAGTCGAGCGTGACCTCGCTGACCTCGCACGCTTCGCTCAAGCACGCAGATTCGTGCGCCAGCTCTTCCAGGCGTTCTAATTGGTGCTTAGAATCAGAGCGAGAGAGACAACTGACTCAATACATTTCCTGAAAGGCTTCTTAAAAGCAAAAAATTGTTCAGGTCAGACCCATGCATTACAAGAAGACTGTGAACTGTAAACACATGAAAGGCGGCTCATTACCGCAGTCCAGATCGTATTGCTTTTCCCATCAAAAATGGATAGAAATGAACATAGAAATGGAAAAGCTGTCAGAAAGAGACGCCTCAACCGATGGCGTACCCCGAGTTCTGACCCAAGAATTAAATGCAAGTTGTTTTGTTGGAGACAGGCTTGTTTTGTTTTCTGTTTTATTCATCATATTTTTTTACAGGCCACTCAATTCAAGACTAGGAAAGGCCTATATGCTTGTGTCTGAAAACGAGATTTAGTCCTAGCCTTGCTCTGTGGTGGCACGGAATGCCAGAGGTTTAACATGATGGGGCAGGTTTACAAGAAACTGACACATCTATACAGAAGTTCCCATGCACCGCCATACAAAAACCTGGTGCCACCATGGATGAGCTGTATTTGCAATACCACGCACCCTGGCGCAAGGATTGACAGATGTGTCAGAAATTCTAACGCATCTGTTGGCGCAGAACTGATGCAGAAGTGATGCATTACTGGAGTTGCTCATTGAAAGTAACGCAACTCCAGCAATGTGCCACAATAAATAGGTGAGTCCCATTAAAAAGCCTTGCGTCATTCCTTATGCCTGGTCTGAGCAGGCGTATGGATTTTGATTCAGTGTAGATGTAAAGTGATGCAGTGAAATGTAGCAAATTTCACTGCGTCAGTTCTACATTGCTTTTTGCATGGGAACGCCCACTCTGCATACATTATACCTGACACAGGTATAATGTGGCTCAGGGCTTAACAAGGAGAGGCGCCACCTCCTTCCATACTGTGGATTTCTCTGTTGATTTTCAGATGTGTTATTCGCATATGTTCACATGCAAACAATGGAAGAAACAACTCTTCAAACTGTGATTTAACTCACACAAGAGCACCCCAAAGCCAACAACAGTGAGCAGCCTGCAGAGTACATTTAGTCACCAAAGGGCAGATTATCATTTTTTCACGCAGCGCAGTACTGGAACAAAACCCCCAGCTGCCTCCGCTGTGCGGGGTGGGGGAGCCCAAGCTCCTGGGGTTCGTCTCTGTCACTGCAGCAGAGGCGTAGCTAGAGCTTGTGGCGCCCGGGGCTATCCCTCAGATTGCCGCCCCTGGGGAGGGGCCTGGGGAAAAAGGACCGAGAGACACGTAGTATTGCCGCTAACAGTTACTTCGATCATGCAAGTTACATGCACATACATGACACGGTACAAGGCTACACAGTTAAATACACTGGTGACCGGCAGTACAAAGGAGAACACACAGACTGCCACCATACTAACACTTATATTTGTGACATTTAATTGTAGCTCTCTCCAGCACCTGCACCGCCAAATATGCAGTGCAATTCTTAAATCAAATATTGTAGCGTGAAGAACAAACGGACAACTTAACGTTCACTATGAGACAACACATCTTTGCTAACATGGATTGTATGACTTGGATGCATTTCTCAGAATATGTATGTACAGATTGCAAAATGCTCTGACGTCATTCTGAAAATTTCTTTGTAAATATGTATGTTTTTTATTTGGACTCATTTCTCACATTTTTTTGTAAAAAAATAACTGTACAGTACTTTAACGTCGTCTACGTGTGGTATACAATTTTAAATAATGAAATAAAAACATAGAAATTACCAGCATTTGCAGGGTTCTATACTTTATGGAATGTTCTTCGACACCCCACTGTACAACCGGCGGCCATGTCTACGTTTCTGCAGTTGCAGGGCAATGCCTGCAATGTTCAGCTCATGGTTTGTGCACGTGGAGGGGCGCAGCTGGCACCGGAAGTACAGGTAACAACAGCAGGCCGGACATAACATAGCTGCCAAGGTTCCAGATTGCTAAGTGTGACATTTTTATAATGTCAGCATAATTATGAGTAACATTTCAACAACTATGAGTGACACTTTTTTTGCAACGAAGACAAGGGAAACATTTAGGGGCAAGGCAGGCAGCGAGGAATGAAGCAAATGTTAGCAGCCATAGCAAGTTACCAACACCAGGCACACTTACTTCAGTTCACACATCATGCAAACATTGTACATCAGGCCCAACCTCTTTCCTGCAATGCTTTCTTTGACAGATCAATTTACTAATGGTAAATGAGTAAATGTTCAGTTTAATTTGTCGTAAAAGTCATAACTTTCTAACAGAAATAAGAAAGTAGAAATATTTGTAGTTCTTGCCAAGATGTGAAGTTTTTAACAAACCTACACAAAGGCTCAGAAAAAATCTCTTTACATCGTCACGCATGGCTGCATGGATCAGTATCACGCATCACTGCGTGGCACATTCCTGCTTGAACCACGGCAGCAGGCCGCTGAAGACGATCAGAATGATCACGCTATTTTAAAAGAGAATGTTATTGAGCAGAGAGATATGATTAGGAACTCACTATTCAGTAACGGGCCGTGGCCGCCTCAAGGTCGCAGTGACTCTTGCGGAAAACACAGCAGTCTGGCATGCTTTCGGGGCTCAGCGAGGGGGTTAAAACTCTGTAGTGAGATCTGCTGCCATGGGGGGCGTTCAGAGTTTACCATAAGCCGGGGGGATGCGGGGGGGGGGAGGTTGGTCTTAGTGCAGCAGCGTCGTTATTTCCTGATTCGGTAATGCATCGGAGGGTTATTTATATTTTAATGTTCTTTTGCAAGATGTTCTTTTGCAAGGGCCAGCCCTACATGCTGTAGAAAGACTGCCTGACTTCGGAGTGACGTGACTCGGTCGCGACCACACCACCATGCGTGCAACGTGCCGCGCTTGCTGCCTCCAAAACAGTGCCGCCTGGGGCGGTCCGCCCCCCTCGCCCCCCCCTAGCTACGCGGGTGCACTGCAGGCCACTGGCCTGCACTGCAGGCTGCAGCCGAAGCATGGACGGCCCCCTGCATGTCATTTGTGGGGGGCCTTCAAGTTTTCTTATGTCATTGCTGGCCACCTTGCTGCATGAAATAAAAATGACAGGTTTGTGACAAGTGTAAGAATATACAGGGCATTTCTGTCCTTTCCTGGAGCTTGTTCACAATGTGCTGCCTAGTGCCACACAGGCACCTTTGCACGAGTGTCTACGTTTTTGTGTGGGAAGGATTGATTTTGGGCAGGAAGGGACACCTCATCTGAGGCATGTGCAGCACACACGGAAAGATGAAAAAACAAGGGGAAATAAAGGCATTTCTCCACGTCATGCCTCTCCTGGGGAGGCGTAGCATTTTGAAAGATTCCCAGGTCTACCACTAATGTTTAATCTTGTTATGTTCCAAAATCCATGGGCGGATATGCGCGAACACCCACGCTCCACCCATGGAACGCCTCCCTGGGGTAGAGTAGCGCCATGCAGTGATTTGCATTGCGTTGCGTTACTCCAGATTTATCAAGCCACGCAGGGCCACGCAAGGTGGCCTTGCGTGGCCTGCTGAATCTGACTTAGTTTGTCTGTTGTCCTTGCGCCCCGGTGTGTACAAGAGCAACACAACTCGATGATGAATCTGCCCCCAAGAATCCAACACCATTAACTTAGACTGTTTGAAAAATTTACTATTACATGATAGTCTTAGAATGGCAATCAAAATATTAAAAGAAAATGACCGCATGAAAAGCATTCTCTTGCTGTGTGGTCCCAGGATCTAGATACCTGGCCCATCTGTCCTTCCTTTGTAAAAAGCTACTACAAATGTATCTCCTCAAGAAGCACATCACCCAGGATCTCACTCTTCTCATATCCAGGCTGGAACTTGGAATAAGGGGGATGGGGCATTTGAATTTGGCTTATAAATCAGTAAACTTTTCCTCTTTTAAAGACGGCTGACGTTTTTTGACTTTATCCAATGAGAACTTTTCCTTAACCTTATCCCTAAACTAGACGTGTCCCTCTTTTATGCACAGAAACTCAGGCTACTGTTTACCCCATTGTCACTCAGGATTGCCCTAAAAACTGTGATGGAGCCGGATTCCATGTTCTAGACTTACTTTGGAACCCTGGCCGTTGGCTCTTTGTTGCCTGCTTGTAAATGTGGAGGGGAGAGAAAATGTTATGTGGAAAAGTGTGGCTCAATGATTAGAGCAGCAGACCCTGATGCAGAGGTATAGCCCGGGACCGGGATTCTTCAGCTCAAAATTCCACGGACCTGATAATTCTCGCCTCGGTACCTATTCCAATCATGGAGTCCAACTCTGCAACTCTGGGCAATAGCTTGCTTAATCTCCACAACGGCCCCCACAATGCTAAGGATGCCTGGCCTCCACCTTGGGGGTGCCCAGGAGTGGACGCCTCACAGGGAAAGCCAGGATGGGTTCCACAGCGGTATTCGTACAAGCGCCTTGAGACCCTTGCGGGTGAGTAGTGCGCTATACAAGTATCAATTTACATTTTATGTTATGTTATGTTATTTTATTCTTGTATAGCGCATGTATACCAACAGGTCACTTAGCGCTTTGGAAGAAGTAAAACAGCATCAAGGCGGTGTAGCCTCCATGGTACTGAGAAGTATTAGGTTGTGTCTAACGCTTCCCTAAAAAGAATGGTTTTTAGCTGTTTCCAGAAGGGAAGCAGACCAAGGGTCATATTAGCTACAACCTCATTAAAATTATTGCTCTTTTAGCAGCAGGAAAATGCTGCTAAAACGGCAATAATGGGCTTGCCAATATGCGTTATATAATTCCAAAAGATGCCCATGTTAGATGTGCAGGACATCTAACCTGGGCTTCTATTGGATTTCTATAACACATATAAGCCAGTTCATTATCGCTGTTTTAGCTGCAGTTTCATGCTGCTTAAAATGCGATAGTTTTAACGAGGGTCTTGATAATACACCCCCAGCTTCTTTATGGAGAATATTGGGCAACTGGTTCCAGAGTTGTGGCAGAAGGACCAAGAAAGCTTGCCCTCCTTTAGAAGCAAAGTTACCCACCGGGCAGACCAGCTGGGCGGCATCTGCTGAGCGTAGCGCCTGCCCTGGCACGTATTTTATTAGCCGTTCCCTTATGTACCCTAGGGCATGTTCGTAAAGAGCTTTATGGGCGATGCAGAGTCCCTTGAATTCCGCTCTTTGCTTCACAGGCAGCCAGTGCAATTTGTGCAGCAAGGAAGTGGCGTGAGTTCTTCTGGGCAGCCTGAAGATCAGCCTAGCTGCGTCATTCTGTACAACCTGTAGTTTGTTCATAAGTTTCTGGGGGTGCCCGACATAAAGCGCGTTGCCATAGTCAAGTTGTGAGATGACAGTTGCCGATACAATAGTTTTCAGAGATGAAACTGAGTGCAGGGGAACCAGTTTCCTCAGCTGTCTTGCAGACCAATGCATGTGCCTACTACCGAATTGACTTGGGTAGTCATAGAGAGCTCGGGGTCGATCTTAATTTCCTAGCCTTCTACAACTGGTGATGGGCTTGGAGAGGCCCCTAATTTTGGAGCCAAAACAGGCCGCTCCATGAGTTGTTTTTTGCCAGAATGGGTAGGACTTCGGTTTTATCTGGATTAATTTTTAGGGAGTTAGCAGTAATCCAGTTTATTGTGAAACTGAGGATGTTCTGCACTGACTCTTGGGCGAGTTCTCGATCCTGACGATGAGCTGAGAATCATCTGTGTAATTAAAAACCCGGCATTCCATATTGGTTAGCGCGGCCACCAGGGGCTGCAGATATATGTTGAAAGGGGCGGGGACAGTGCAGAGCCCTGAGGGACCTTGCCCTTTTCTGATACCTGATTGCCAAGTTGGACCCTCTGCGAGCGTCCTGATAGAAAAGATTCTAGCCAATTATAGGTGTGCTCCCGAAAGCTCAGGTCAGTCAGCCAGGTCAGTAGTGTTGTATGGCTGACTGTGTCGAACGCCACAGAAAGATGTATAAGAATCAGGGCGCTCGACTATTTGTTATCGGGCTTCGCCTGAGATCGTCAAGTGCAGATAGCGTGAATAGCTCTGCACTATGGTGGGCTCTAAACCCAGCCTGGCGATGTTGGAGTAGCTTGTGTTCCTCCAGGAACGCAGAGGTTGTCTTCAGGACATGTTGCTCCACAACCTTCGCCAGTAACGGGAGCTGGGAGATAGGTATATAATTTTTAAGCTCAGCCTTATCTGCTCCCGGTTTCTTTAGTAGAGGAGTAACTCTAGCCTCCTTCAAGTTAGAGGGGACTTGACCAGTCGCCAGGGAATTATTCAAGAGGGTGAGAATCTGGCTGTGCATCCAAAAGATCTTTGGCGAGCACAGGTCAGCTGGGGAGCCTGATTTGGTTCTATTTATCAGGACCGTCAGAGATTCTGGGTCTAGTAGAGGGAAACTGGTGAGAAGTTGGCCAGAAGGGAGCAGGGGTGTAGACAGCTGCACAGAGCTCAGGGTGTTGGTGGTTTTTCCAATCTCTAGGAGGATGTCTGTTACTTTTTGGGGAAAGAAAGTCTGTAGTGCATTACAGTCAAAGGTTGCTGCTGCAGATTTTACGTTAGACTTTTTACTGAGTTCATTTAGGATCTTAAAAGTTTCCTTTTGTTTGTTTGGAGCATCTTTTATACGTGCCTCATAGTACTCGACTTTCCTGGTAATAATGGGTTTTTTATAGAGAGTTAGTGTAGCTTTGTAGGTAGTTAGCTCAGTGAAGTTGTAGGCTTTCCACCACCATCTCTCGGCTTTGCGAAGGCTCTGTTTACTTTCCCTCAGTACCTCATTAAACCTTGCCTTTAAGTCTCGTTCTTTCTTTATATTCCGGTTCTATTTGAACGTTAGCCGATTGAAAATCATTAACCAATTATGCATTATCATTGCTCATGACTCTAAAGGAATACAGATTCCTAATCCAAATTTTTGAATATTTATTATAAGGCCTAGAAAAGTTAGATATGCAAACACCTCAAGATGAGAGTGTATCGATACATGGGCACTATCAAAACCCAAACCTACAAATTAAATTTAGACGATGCAACATGCACAAAATAACCAATTCGAAGAATCAGAACACAAATAATTATACAGACTAAATCAAGAGCCGTCTTCATCTGCGATTCATAATCAAAAAGCATTAGTCTGTCCCTATACTACTGCCAGCATGACATCCCAATTTAATATTTCTCCAAGTAAGTCCCCAGAAAGGTGTAAGCAAGTGAAGTCTTCCTAAGAAGTGCATTCATGTTTCATGTGTTCACTAAGAGGGATGATGCGTGTATTCTAGTGACAGTGGTGCCTCCTATTGTGTTCGGTGTGATTTTTGACCTAGATCTAGTTTGTTATGGTGCTTAGGGAGGGGCTTATCATCCACAACCCCATCAATCAAATCTCAAAAGAGATCCTCGACAATTGTTGCAATGTCCGAGCACACATAAACTAATTGTACATCAAGTGACATTAAGTATACACCACAGCAACAGTAATTCTTCTCAGTCTTTTGTTTCTCTTTATTCCAGTTGTTCCCGCCAACACGTGTTTCGTGGCTGATTGTATGGGTCACCTCGACTTCGTCAGGGCTGGAAATACATATATACAATGTGATGTAACAACATCACACATGTGTATTCCACAGTTTTACATAATCATTAATGAGGAAAGACCCTCAGTCCCAATATTTAAGAACAACTCAAACACCCAAAATTGTGGGTTGGTGTGAAAGAAACGATGCCATCTGTGCATTGGAGCACAGCTTATGTAACAATGTGCGTAATTCCATGTATATGCCAAATTCTGTTAAGCATCCTTTTAGATATTTACACACTTCTTAATTTGATTGCCCCGAGTGCCAGGTAATATCTCATGCTAAAGTCAATGTATTCAGTGTACAGAGTGTAAACCCCAAGTCATATGGCATACCTGTATCCCTAGGGGCTCATTTATGAGCCCTTGCATCACTTTTACGCCACTGGTGCGTCACTTTTTGTGATGCACCAGTGGCGTAAAAAATGCGCGTTGTTGCGCCATATTTACAAAGTGAAGCATCTAGGTAGATGCGTCACTTTGTAAACCCCTGCGCTACATAATACCTGCGCCAGGTATAATGTATGCAAGGGGGGCTTATTGACGCAAGAAAGGGTCATGGAAGTGACGCAGTGAAATCTATGAGATTTCACTGCGCCACTTCTAGGACTCAAATGCGTCAAAATCTTACTCCTGCCTCACAGCAGGCGTAAGACTGTCGCAGCCCCTTTCACATGGGGCTTGCCCCATGTGAAAGGACACATTGCTGGAGTTGCGTCACTTTTGTGACACACTCCAGCAATGCGTCACTTTTGCGCCTACAGATACGTCAGAAATACTGACGTATCTGTAACTCCTTGCGAAATGATGCGTCATACTGTAAATATGACGCATCATTGGTGTCTCAAGGAGTGCGTAATGAAAAGTGACGCATCCCTGTTTTCACGCAGCGATGAGTCACTTTTCATAAATGAGGCCCCTAGTATCTAGAGCGTCCAACCTGTAGGTTGTGAAAGTAAAATAGGTATATGGGCAGTGATGGAAATATGTATCATTCAAAGTTAAAAACAGCATTAAGACTGTGTGTGATGCATACCTTACAGCCAGTTCTAATTCCGCCCGGCCAAAATAGCGGCCTGGGTAGATGCACTTCCTTGGTCCTGTTCTGTAGTTTTTGAACACCTGTAGAATTCAAGGTGTATCCAAGTGTGAGTATATCTCCATATATTTAGGGCCAATAGCATTGTCTATTACATGTAATGCATTAGACGCCAACTCTCTATCACATGTGTCATATTGAGTCCATCACACATTTCTAACATTCCCCAAAATTACACGTTTAACAAAGACGATATGTATGACACAATTATTGTGGCTGCCTGTGTCCTGTAAAATTTGGCCCAGTCCTGGTGAATGGTAATCCACTGGGCGCGTGCATCCAAGACTCTATTATGTGTAATATTCGCAACCTCCCCATGCGTGTGTCTAAAAAGCTTATTGCAAGGCTTATACAAAACGTTGAATACCTTGTGATTTGCCAAAATAACCGGGTCAGTCAAATTCTGGTTTACAAATCTCCCGATTCTCTCTCCGGCTGCAGCAGTAGCTGCTTAAGGTTTAGTTTTAACTGTGCTGAAAAGTAATACAATTTCAGAGTACCCATTAATATACAAATCCCACGGGCGGTACTGCCTCTATAAACAATGCTGATCTACATCTAACGTCTTACCCGATATTAGATCACCGGTTCGAATCCGAACCGCACGGCTCTCCGTATTCAGCCTGCAACATACACACAGACTCTCGTTTCAAATATCTTCCCGCGGTATCAACGTCCTGGCGTTCATTCATCGAAATGAACAAGAGACTAATACATTGCGATGCGACTAATATTGGACCTGGATTAACAGCGGTTGCCATATTGAGCAAACTATTTTAACTATGAGTACAATGGATAACTACCCATTTTACGAGACGCCCATATTGTTATATTCGAGTAGGGAAAGTATTGGATAGCTGAGAGGTAAAAATTACTATTCACACTCTAGTGAGAGCAACGGTAGGGAAAGTGTTAGATAGCGGGCAGGCAAAAATTAATATTCCCACTCCAGTGTGTGCAACAGTAGAGAAAGTGTTGGATAGGGGAGGGGTAAAAATGACTATTCCAACTCCAGTGTGTGAAACAGTAGGAGATGTGCTGGATAACAGAGAGGTAAAAATTACTTTTCCCACTTCAGTGAGTGCAACATTAGGGAAAGTGTTGGATAGCAGAGAGACAAAAATTACTAATCACACTCAAACAGTTATAAAGAAAAGTACATACCAATTTCTTTTTAAGTCATAAAAATAAACAATATTTAAAAAATGAAAATTCCAAAAATGTATTAATACATACATGTATTTATTTTATTTCCTACCCTATAATACCACACCAAAAACAAAACACTTCAACATTTTAAATCAAATTAAATTCCATAATTACTGTAATAATAATCAATTAAAACGTATTATAAATAAAGGAAACTAATAAACATTAATTGACTACACACACTTAAACACTATAATATTCACAACACACACCTACATTAAGCTATAAAATAATAAAACACAATTAAAATGTATTTAAAAAAAAATTATTACTGTTACCAAATAATAATAAAGTGATTAAATTGTCTTTAATACCCCCTTTACTCCTTTAATAGTAAAAACAACACACAAACATATAAACTACTACCCAAAATAAATATAAAAAAATTAACTTCAATTAACACTATATTAATTCATTAAACACAAATTACTTCCCACCCTTTACTCCTATAAATACCACAACATACACCTAAAATTAATTGCTCAGTTACATTATAAAATCTTTATAATTTTTATCTCAGCGCCAGGAAACCTACGGTGTCAGTGCGCTTTATAAGTGTAGCCTAACATAACATAACATAACAATAAATATCTATTAACAAAAAATGTATAATAAAAAATAAATCAACTACTTAACACCCTTTACCCCTATAAAGCCCAACACACACACCTCAATTTAATTACACAAACACCATAATTAGTTACCAATTACTTAATTAAAATGAAATAACAACTAATTACTAATTAATCAATTAAAAATAAATTACTTCCCACCCTTTACCCCTATAAACACCACAACACACACCTAAAATGTATTACACGTTTATTAAAAATTAATTATTCAAAATTAATTAACAACCAATTATTGACCAATAATCTAAAATAAATTACTTCCCACCCTTTACACCTATAAATACCACAACACACACCAATAATAAATTACGCAATTACCATACTTAAATACAATTTAACTAATTTAAATTAATTAACAACCAATTATTAATTAACACATTTAAAACTAATAAATCTAAATTAAACGAATATTAATAAATAAAAAGTAATCAATTAATTTAATATAATTAAATTACGTCCCAGCCTATTGCCCTATACACCCACAACTCACTATGGAACTAAAAACACAAGATACAAATAAAAGAAAATGAATAACTTCTAAAAATATAACACATATATTAAAAATACAAACAATTCTTTTACAAAAAATCATACATCACAAACATATCAAATACATATTAAAATACATAACATTGATTAAAAAAAGATAACCCTAACGCTTATATTTTTGCAAACAATATTAAACACTATGATATTTTTAAAATCAATATCACTTACCTTAAGTCGATATTCGTGACCACAATATTCTAGCTGTCAATATTTTTGAACAACAATATTTATTAGTCGATATTTGTGCAGCTCAATACCTTTTACTCGATAATCTGTCTGCACACCCACTTAACAGGTGGCAGAGATAGATAATCCAAGCTACCAGCTCTTCTCCCACACTGTGATAAAAGCTGGTGAAATACAGAGTCAGATTGCACACTAAATTTAGGGTATGCACAAGTTTGACCCACTCACATCAAAACCACATAAGTTGAAATATCCAAACCCCTTGAAGAAATGCTAACTCCTAATGTTAGAAATAGACCGCTATGGTCTTTTGGTGACACTGAGGAGGGAGCAAGTGTAAGCAATATGTCTGTGGGCGAGCCTGCTGCATCTATGAGCACTAGGAACGAGAATGTAGAAGGGCAAAGAAAGAGCAACCAGTATTATTATTATTCTGAGTTTTGTATAGCGCCTGGTTACCAATAGGCATCCCAGCGCTTCCAGAACATAACACTACTGAGAAAATGAAGGGATTAAACGGAGAACAAAAAAGTTTTTAAAAGTTTACGGAACCGGAGCAGGCTAGCTTCCGATCGCAATTGAAGGGGCAATGAGTTCCACAAGGAGGCCACATTTATTAAAAACCTTCTGCCACCCGTTCTGGCCTTTTTCACCCTGCCAACCTGGAGGAGATGTTGATGGTCAGAGCGAAGAGAACGAGAGGCCTTGTAAGGCTGGACCATCTCCTCAAGAATAGGGGGGCCTACCCCGTGCAAAACTTTGTGGGCAATGCAAAGGGACTTGAATTTCACCCTGTCCCTCACAGGGAGCCAATGCAATGCCCTCAGCGCCGGGCGAGCAGATTGATGTCTGGGGAGACCCGTCAAGAGCCTGGCCGCCGCGTTCTGCACTTGCTGCAGTTTGTTCAGTGTGGATTCGGGCGCGCCCAGGAAAAGCGCATTGCTGAAATCCAGCCGCGAGATAATAAGTCCCTGGATGAGAAGCCTTCGAGTAGCCACTGGGAGCAGAGGCAGAATCTTCTGGGCAGAGCGGAGCAGGCCAAAGCAGACGCCAGCGGTCATTTTGGCATGAGTTTTAAACGAAAGGTCCTGCTCCAGCCACACCCCCAAGCTCTTGATCTCCTGCTTGGGAGGGGGGTACCGGTCCCAGACAGTCTGGCCAGCTGCTGGGGGACAGAGATGGAGAAGAGTTCCCCAGCAGCATCACCTCCGTCTTGGAGCCATTTAGCTTTAGGGCTGAGTTGCACATCCACATGTAGATCTTCTCAAGACACGCGTGCAGCCTGTCGGGATGGTGCGCCGACTGGGAGAGGCCAACCACCAGCTGAGTATCATCAGCATAACTGATGATTTTAATACCCAGCGGCAGTACCACACTCTCCAGGGGGGCCATGTAAACGTTGAATAAAGTAGGGCTCAATGAAGAGCCCTGTGGCACACCACACTGGAGAGGGGTTGAAGATGATTTTTCATGGCCTTCCCACACCTCAAATGTGCGACCTTCCAAAAAGGAGGCGAACCATTTGAGGGCCAGACCCGTGACCCCCACCCCCGACAGCCGTTGGAGAAGCACCTGATGGTCCACGGTGTCAAAAGCAGCACTGAGGTCCAGGAGGATCACTGCCACTGATCCCCCCGAATCCAGCATGCTCCTTGCATTCTCCACGACCGCCAGCAGGGCGGTGTCAGTCCCCTGACCGGGACGAAAACCCGTTTGGGAATCGCCCAGGAGGGAATTGGCTTCCAAGAAGTCCGAAAGGCGGCCATTCACCAGCTTCTCAGCCACCTTACTGATACCCGGCAGCAAGGAGATAGGTCGAAAGTTGGTAAGGTCGGCGGGATATTCTGTACGAAAACCCAGTAGGCCTAGCGGTGGATATCAAAGGCAGAAATTCACAAACACTTTGCAAAGACTTTCATTTTGCAATAGAATAGTTCCTTTCTTATACTTTCCAACAAATTCAAAATGACAATTTAGTATGAAAAGAAAAATTGATGGATAATTTGCTCATCTTCGGAATAAACTGTGAATAAACACAATAATATTTATTTACTATGAATCAAATTTTTAGGTATATTTATACAAATATTTTCTATACCTCAAAAATAGCGATTAGTCAAATCATCTTGACATCCACCTCCCTCTGCAGCTCTTGCTACATCCAGTCCTGGAGGTAGGAAATAAGGAATTTCGTCATTCTCCCTTTCTGAAACATCACTTGCTGACCATATGTGTAAACTCCTAGAGACAGTTTAGTTCCAATGCACATCTGGCAATAATCTTATAGCACAATGTAGAGTCATAATCCAGAGTGCCGCCACTTTATGTAAACATCAAAATCTGTCCTTAAGTAGGCCATAGGTTCTTACTACAATGCACCTTGTTTGTCTATGGTCAGCCTTATATCTGCATTGTCTATGGATTTTAGAGTGTAAATATGGAGTTATAATTCAAGAGCATAAGGAGTATGCACTACCACCGATTTAGTATTTGTGATGTTAAATCGTTTTACAACTAGGCAGTCACCTTACGCAAAATGATCTTATAGCCAGCCTTCTCAGAACACTCCACTGGTTAGCCGCTCATACAGTCCAAAATGTCTAGATATATAGGAGTCACAAGTGATTTAAGGGTATTTTGTAACCATACCCCTCTATTTTGTATACTCTACCCTCCAAACCATTAGCCCTATTCATTTAAACCTTAACCAATACCCTATGGCCCTATACCTTAAACCTTTAACCACCAACCCTTAGCCTTATGCCTTTAACCTATCCGAACCCCGAGCCCCAAACCCTTTATCTTTTTCCTTACACCCATTGTATGTAAACCATAATCTTTAACCCTAAATACACTCTCCTTACTACGGTATAATTTGGGAACAATCCCTTTGAGAAGTGTAGTGAAAAAAAAATATTTACGGTCAAATTATGACTTTGGTGGTCTTGGAGCTGGTTGTCACGCCAAAGCTGTACGACAGTGCACCCCAGATCATGACTTTTTTAGTCTCTGGCGGGTGGTTCTTTGGCTTTTCCACTGTGATGCCTATGAAAAAGGTACTGCAATAGGAGCATCAAACTTGGGTACATGCACATAGGGTGTATGCCTCCCTGCATACACCCATGACCCTGAGTCCTTTCTTTATTCTCTGCCACAATTTTCATGGCGGGCTCACCAGCTATGAAAACAGTGGTAGAGAGGAAACTCGTAATATGCTTGGCGGTTCTGCAGTGGCACTGCCAAGCATATTGCGGCCTAAAGTCCTAAAGATTGCTGATCCCTGACGATTGTGGCGGTCCCATTGCGGTCGGACCACCCATCATGTAAATGGCAGTCGGACCTTCGGTGTAGTAGTGTCTACACCGCTACCATGGCTATGCCAGTCCATCGCACCACCATAGTCATAAATAAGCACATCGTTTTTCAAATGAATAATTAGACATTTTAATTTGTAGATTTGTTTCTCAAAGTAGTGAGGCAAAACTAACTTTTTTTTAGCAAAGCCTAATCTAACAGTTTGACAAAAATGTACTTCAATGCACAAATCCTACCACTAACCCCTTCCTTCACTAACCATGAAATCAAAACATAGTAAACATGTTGTTTGCACTGTTTTAAATGGGCCTTGCTTTGTTAGGAAGCTGGCCCTCTCTAAGTAGATGGGTGAACATTTGGAGCGAATTATGAAACAAACAACATTCTCCCATTTTGTTCACTTAAACTGTGGAATTAACACTGATCTGCTGCTTTATGGGAGGAAACAAAGGCAAAAGCCAAATGTATTGTAAAGTTTGGGGCGGTATTTAACTTTGTGTTACCGGTATCAAGGTATCTACATTGTTCGTACTCCTAACAGTGAACTACAAAGCAAATGCCCCAGGAGTGTGGTCTGAGTGCGGTGTCTGTCTGCAAGGTCTCTTGGTGCACGAGCAGGCAGAGGCCACACACAAGCTCCCCTCCTGAGACATCTGCTATGAAAAGCACTGTCATGAGCTGTCCAGAGTAATCAAATCAATGGAATTTCCATCAGGGTAATGGCTTTGTCAGGCCCCTGACAGTATGAGACACTATCAGACAGCACAATAATACCTCATCCTTTGCATATCTCATTGCACAGAACAAAGGATTTTTCTTCCGAAGGACTTTCGCCTGCATTCTGCAAAAAAAAAAAAGAATCCGGAGCAGGTAAGTACAATTGCAGTGGAAACAGTTGAATTGCCCGCAGTTTCACATCAGTTTACCATAACCACAAATTGGGAAAAAAAAGGATTTCACCCACTTCTATTTAGAATGGCCTGAAACTCGGAGAGCATAGTTTCAAGGTCCTGGAGTATATTTTGGTCTCAACATTGAACTACTAGCAACTGGATAGAGACTATCCCCTCAGATTCATCAAGAACACATTTTGCTATCCCTTAATAGCGAAAAATACTGATTTGCTATTAAGGAATAGCAAAATGCTATTCATCAAGAAATCACTTCAAAAATACCGATTTCTAATAATTCCTTAATTGCGACTCGCAAATTGCAAGTCGCAATTAAGGAATATCTCCCCAATAATTCCTATGGGCCTAGAGGCCCGTAGGAATGAATGGAAAGACAATCTCAATTTGCTAATCGCAATTAGCGATTCACAAATTGAAATTGCGATTTCAAGGGTGCAGGGGTGTCCAAAGGACACCCTGTTGCACCCCTGAAATTGATGTGTGCACATATGTTGCGCACACACATGCCCTTAGGGCATGTCTGTGGGCAATATGAAACTTTGAAAAATGCACTTTAGTGCATTTTTCACAGTTTTTACTATTTACCACGTAGTTAGACTTCGCTGTAAATAGCGGCCCCCAGATTGTGAATTTGCAATTTAAAAATGGTTCATGAATTGCATTTAAGGAATCTCAAATTGAGATTCCTTAAATGCAATTAATCGCAATTTAACGATTTCTAGAATTGCGATTTTTGCATTTGGGATGATGAATCCCAAATGCAAAAATAGCGCTCACCAAGGGCCAGATTCTGAGAATCCCGCCCTTTGCGAGCCGATTTTAGTTTTATGAATCTGGCTGTATATAGGGTACACTAGGACTCAAAACACAAAAGTTTGAAAAAAAGCACAATCAAATGGTAATAAGCCAGGGAATAGAAGGCCTCATTATATGCACTCCACTATGCAGAGAGAATAGGGATGTCATTGGAGGCATCTTTATGGACCGATGGAAAGGGACGAAGGGGCACATGCATCAAGGTAATCCTCTACGATTACCAAATAGCGATTTTTAAGAATTTGCTATTTGGTAATCGCAAATGCCTATGCATGAAGGATTTACAAATATTTTTGCGAATCCTTAACATTCCCTAATAGCGAATCGCAAATTGTAATTCGCTATTAGGGAATGCATTCCCATTCATTCCTATGGGCCTATAGGCTCATAGGAATGAATGGGAATCCATTTGCAATTTACAATTACCAAATTGATAATTGCAAATTTCAAATGCAATTGCAAGGGGGCTAGGGGGCCTAGGGTCCCCGTGATGCACTCCCAAAAGAGATAGGTTTGCACATGTGGCGCACACACATGCCCTAAGGGCATGTGTGTGCGCTACATGGCACGTTAAAAAATTCACTTTTATGTATTTTTCAAAGAATTCACAAATTAACCTCCATGGAAGATGATGGTATTTTGCGATTCCTAAATGCAAAGTCGCATCTTGGAAAGGCTACGTTCATCCCATTTAGGGAATCACAAATTGCTATTCCCTAAATACATTTGCAAGTCTGGTAATCGCAAAATGTGTGATTTTCTGGGCCAGATGTATCAAAGGGTTTTGCCCATTCTGTGTCTATGGGGAAATGTGTTGATACATATGGCCCTCTATCTTGAGAATGCAATGCCTTTGATGCATCGGAAAATGCATTTTAACAGTTGCAAACGTGCCGATTCTGAGAATCATCCCGTTTACGACCGGTAAAATGCTCGATGCATGTGCCCCGAATACTCTTAATACCAATGTGATAATAGTTTGTCCAAGATATTTTCAATATCAATGCTACAACGTCACAACATCATAACATCACATTTTTCATTCTGAACACACATATTAGTAAGTCTGCTGCTAGTTCTGAGCATGCTTCACATTTGAGAAAATAAAGATAAATCAAGGCCACGCTTCTGCCAACACTTCATATTACCCAAGTGCTGCAGCCACAATTTCTTTCTTTCATAGGTTTACTAATGATAGAAGAAGACCTGGGGGAATATTATGATGGGGGTTTATCTCTGCTTTTTTGGCTTTAAAAGCCAAGAAAGCGGAGATAAAATGATCTCCCTATTACCTAGCTGTCGCTAACACCAGTTAGCGACAGCTAGTAGGAGATAGCGACCATCTTGGGCCCCACTTTGCATGTCAGTGATATTTATCACTAATGACATGCAAAGTGGGCGTGCCAAGATGTTAGCGACTGAAAACAGTCGCTAACATCGCTATCTCCTATTACCAACTTTTGGAGATATTCGCGCTAAGCGCGAATATCTCCAAAAGCTAACACCTGCCCTGAGCAGTTCTTAGCCATGTTATCCAATGGGAGGTGACTAACATGGCTAAGAGCATTAGCTCGGTAATGCATGAATATCACGGACTTTTCAGCGATATTCATGCATTGTGGCGATTTTTATCGCATTTGCGATAAACCTTGGTAATACCAAGGTTTATTTGCGGTAAAAATCGCCGCAGCTCAGCGGTAATTTATTGTCTCTAACCAAGCAATAGTGATAATTATCGCTATTGCTTGGTAATATGCCCCAAGATTCTCTACAGTCAAAGTAAGAAGTGCAAAATATACTTAACTTGCTTTTCCATAATCATGTGAAATTTCAGGTAAGATGACAACGAATTATGAGTAATTACATGGAATGCATAACTGACATTTAGCGCTGCATTTAAGCGAGAAAGGAGTTCTCGCATCCACTCTGGATGCAAGGAAGCATTTTGCAGCAAAAAATAGTGCAAAAGCAGAAAAGTAATGTAAACAACAGCTGCTTACATTCTGTAGTTTGCCAGTTTTTATGCGTCAACTACACATTTTTACCGGGAATGGTGCATAATTATTCTATGTGGCGGAAGGGCATGATTTCAGGAGTGTTCTGCAACAGAATTCATGCAACATTTTAGAATTTGGTCTGATTATACCTGACTAGTGCTCATTTTGCCTGGGTCTACTCAGAACATTGGTTGGTAGAGTAAAAAAAACTTGTGAGTCAACCACATCTTTTTCAAACCATGTACAGGAAACATCAAGGTGGAAAAAACAGCATATGGTAAGTAGGCTGCAGCACATTCTTTAAGTGCACTCTAGTAGGGAGCAAGGGTTTAATTTCTTGTACCTCAAAAGTGGTCTCTACGAAAATAATTCATAAGATTTTTGGAGCAACCACAAAAATTGGGAAAAGGACTACTAGTTCCTGGGTGGAAGTGTCAGCAGATTGGGCTAGTACAGAAAATAGGCCCGGCACCAAAATAAAGGGGACCATCATTAGTGAATAAGTGGGCTAAATAAGTCGGCCATGTTTGCAAGTTGGGGCCGTTTGGGATAAGCTGTTGAAGTATTTTTCAAGGCATAGGAGACTGCTTGGATTTGAGCTTGCTGCAGGCAATGTTTGTGTTAATATCACATTACATTAACAGTAAAAACAAGTCTAGCACACCATAAGAAAGGCCCACAAACAGCCAAAACACCAGCCCACACCCAACAGTCAGAGCAGGCTTATTACATCCAGGGGCAGTGACCCTGAATGTCACTGCTTTCTCTACATGACCCAATTTGTCTGTGACTGAATCTTCTCCTACTGTCCCTGACTCAACTGGTTCATTGCTGCACCTTTAAGTTTGGTCTTTCCCAGTTGATCGAGCACACCAAGCCCCAGATTTGCTTGCTGTTTATGCAATGGAGTGCTTTGTGAAAGAAGGGAGCGCTGCATTGCATCAATGACAGAAAATGGCACAAATGCATTTAGCAAAAGTTTTCTGCTAATAACTTGATCCCATGGTGCTGGAGGTGGGTCAGAAAACTCAAGCCAGGCCGAAGCCTGAGGTCTGTTTCTCACTTAGGGCCATATGTATCAACATCCTGATTTGCGATTCTCAAATTGCAATGTTTTAGAAATCGCTATTTCAGAATTGCCAATACGGATGTATGTAAA